>NC_086352.1:32836857-32879357 GCF_036324505.1 Eleginops maclovinus | reverse complement strand
ATGCCCTCAAGTCTAGGAGAAAAACTCTGTAACTGGAGAACGATTGCTTCTGTCTGTCTTGAGTAACTGGATCACCATGCCGTCCTCCCTGCCCACAGGCACACACACACACTTACACACCAGGAGCACAAACACGTAGATATTGTTTCACAGAGACACACACACACGGACAGATTTAACGGATAAACACCGGCGGCCGGAGAGGGAACGGAAGTGAGCCGGCGCACAGGAACAGCCAGAATGCATGGTGCATGACAGGAGGTGTGTTTGAGGGTGGGGTGTGGAGGGTGGTGCATTCTCCTCCAGTTGTCGGCGGGGCGCGGCGGCGGTAGCCTAGGTAAATGGATCTTATTTAGCGGCGCGTCAACACGTGTAAGGGGGCTTACGGCTCATTACTCTGGGCTCCGATCCTCTCTGCTCACCCACTGATGGATGGCAGGGGCTGCTGAGAGGAGGTGCAGGTGGGGGTGGCGGGGGAGATGGAAAGCGGCGTGGACATCGACCTCACCCTCCTTCATATCTACCTCCTTCCTTGCCCTGTAGTTGGTACACTTCCTATGTTCCTTGCTTTGAACTCTCTTTTCAAATTTATCTTTTCTTTATCTTTAACTGACACACACAGAGATTAAATCACAAGCAGTGATAAATGTGAAAGAATAAATACACAGTTAGGGACATTTTGCAAATGTTCTGTTTGAGTGCTATGGTGTAGAGTGAGTCTTTCAGTCTGATGAAAATCTGGGATCTCACAGTGGGAACAGCACAGTTTCTGAACCAGTATCTAGAGACACAGTTTGGTCTTGATCCATTTAAGCTTTTCCTGATGTTTTTGTAATTTCTCTTGTGAATTGCTATGTACTATAGCTACATATGGACTAGGGTTTATCAATATATACCGTTTATATATTTAAAAAACAATCAAACCATTCTGATACCAACTACACCCAATGTCAGAGCCAAAACCAGAAACTCTGTAATAATCCACACAATAATAGTTTTTTGTTTGGTTACATTTTAGAATGTTTTTACTCAGTCATTTTCCAGGATAGATTTGAACATTTTCCAGATCCAGGCCCTTTTATCCCGCTCCATCTCTATTGCCCGCTGAGCACAACCATCACCTTTTGTCTGGAAGTAAACAATCAATTTGCCAAATAAAATATAAATAAGCCAATGTTGTACTCAGCCAATCTTCCATGTAATCTATATGCTTTCCCAATACTGAAAACACTAAAATGTTGACTTTAATTAAATGTATTTAGTCAACAGATTTCACATAACTGTATTAGTTTAGTTGAAATCAATTATTTGAAGTTGATTGACTTATTTAAACTTAATATTATTGATTTTAACTAACCTAATACAGTTATGTGAAATCTGTTGACTAAATACATTTAATTAAAGATAAAGTTTCAGTTTTTTCAGTGAATCAATAAACGTACTATGAACACAGGTGGTTATATAGTGTGAAGACATTTTAAGAGTTTGAGCCTTCTCGTTTAGTTCTAGTTTAGTCCATTACCGTAAACACAATGACCAAATTCAATCAAGACAAGAGCTTCCTGTTTGCCTTATTATTTTTTGCTATATAAAGTATAATCTAAGAACAAAAGGAACTTCAAATTCAAGTTATTACAAATTATTTCTATAATGCTATGTACAATGTTTATCCAGACCACCAAAGACCATAAGATCCAATAAAAAAGAGACATTTTGAAACGGTCACAAACACATTGTTGTATCATTATGGGAATGAAATGCTAAATGTAATTCAGGGAAAGAAACTTATTGATGTGTGTGTTTGAAAACGTGCATTTTCAGCCTTTGTACCTGTTTGTTTCTGTGATTGGCTGAGTAGGTGGTGAATTTTAGGTGAGGCCTGCTGCTTTAAAGCTCTCTACAGCACCTCTGTATGCGCTGAACTTTTGAACCCCTACATTAACTCCCTGACACTTAATTGTTACCAGCACACAAACCTGCACTGTAAACGTCTCAGGCATGACACACAGCTGCCTACCACACACACACACACACACACACACACACACACACACACACACACACACACACACACACACACACACACACACACACACACACACACACACACACACACACACACACACACACACACACATATACTTCTTCCAAAGCACTGAGTCAAGTCCCTCTCTCTTAAGCTCGTATAGCATTCCTCTCATTCATGGAAGCAGGGCCCTCCTAGTGAAGCGCTTAATTGGCTGCAGATTGCTCTTTAACCTCAGGGTTACCGCGCACACACGCATAGTCAGGGAAACGCACACACACACGCGCACGCACACCACTTGTGCAGGCTGTTAAAGTCTTAAGGGAAATGGAGTGTGGTTTTAACAACTCAGTGGGGAGGTCAGAGGTCAACAGATTTGTAACAATCTCTAAGGATCTGTCAGTCAAGGCTAGGATGCCAAGGTGACTGTTGCACACATACGCACACACACTCGAAAACAGAGATGTATTTGGATGCTTACTTTTAGGGGTGTGAATAATTATGTAATTCACAATGTGGGTTTGATTCTTTGCATAAAGATTCAATTCAAAATATTTCCTTATTCAAAATTGATTCTGTATCTACTCCAGGCTTCTTTGTTCTAGAGTAAAGTGTGTAAAGGATGTTGAAGATTTTATATTAGAAAAAAATATGTCAACTGATTGAAATAATGTAAATGCACAAAGGAAACCTAAGACATGTACTGTATTCATGCTAAACCTGCATACATATACTTTTTAAAACAAAAATACAGAAATGTATGAAAGTTCAAGTTCAACAACAAACTAAAAGGTTTCCTGCGATGTAAATAAAATTGCTAAGCTTCGTCTAGCTGCCTTTTTTATTGAGAAACCTGCCAATAACAAAAAAACCTTGATCCAAAAAACCTGTAGAACTGTTTTTTTGCGTGACTTTCAATACAATCTTACACAACTTTGACAATATGTTAAAGGTGCAGGAGCATAAATTATAAAAGGACATGTGCCAACAATTGAGTTTAATATAATTCACTTATAATTTCATAATTAGGCACAATATTAGTAAAGCAACACATATGCTTTATATAAGATTTATTCTACAAAGTTTTTTGCAGACAATTGTATTCATTTTTAAATAAAAAAAAGTGCATTTTCAAAGGACATAACTCTTATAGGTGGGCAAATGGCTGGTGCAAATGAACGACAGCAGTAAAACAATCGTAGGTTATTTTAACGATTCATTTTTGGAAGTGGTGAATCAACTCCGAATCTTCGAAGATGAGACATTGTTTCTTACAAGAAACTTTTAATTTTTTCTCCAAGTGTTCTTCTTTGCTGTTCTTCTACTTTCCGTATTGACAGTCTCAGTCTGTTGAAACATGTTGGACCGGATCTGATACACCCTCCACGACTTTAGAGTTGGTTCAGCCGGGTTTGCGCCTTGCCAGTCACCTCTGTGCCTCTTCCCAAATGGGACGTCTCAGTCCCAGGGCCATTCCAGCCCTCTGCCCAACATGGCCGGCTGCGACGGTTTGGTCCTTTAGTTTGTTGCCCAACGGGGAAATGTGTGTGTGTGTGTGCCGATCCTTTGGGGACAATTGTACTCCTCCTCAAAACAGAAGCTCTTTCTGTGATTGAGATTAAACTCTGGCTTTGGAGAAAGAGGAATTTGCGGTTTCTCCGGCCCTCTCAAAACCCCCTCTCATCAGCTTTAAGAGAGTTCTGAATCAACATATGCGACGGGCTTTGTTTGGATCTATAATTACATTTTGTGTTTGCATAATAAAATGCTAATGGTATTGGACGTTCCTGACACTTTTACAATGCAACTCGAGATATTTTTGTTACTGTATGTTTTTGCGCGAGTGTGCTAGTCCCTATTGTTTATGGTGAATATGCTTTTCTGCATGACTCACTCTGCTCTTCCAGAAGAATCAAGATCTCTCCCAAATTAGCTTTTGCACTTTTATCCTAGAGCATGAAGGGACTTACTGCTAATATGATTGTGTTTGACGGAGGGAGGAATCGGAGGGAAATATTGAAGGAGTGGAGAGGAAGGATAAGGAACATGAAGTGATTTGAAGTGGTGAGACATTGACAGTGGACCAGAGTACTGTACTTAAGTACGGTTTTGAGGTACTTGTACTTAAAGTTGTGCTTTTTTGTACTTTTACTACTCTGCATTTCAGAGGTGACTGGTGTACTTTTTACTCCACTAAATTGATTTTTACAGATTTTGTTTCTAGATACTTTATAGATTTTGACAACATATATTTTAAAACGTTTTATTAAACATTCTCCAAGCCGAACATTTACTTGAAATTGAATATTTCTACAGTGTGTTATTAGTACTTTTACTCAAGTAAAGAATCTGAATACTTTTCCCACCACTGGACAATGAAATGGACTTTGTTTAAACATCTGATTTAATGAATAATATGTTGAAATGAAAAATGGTTAGGGATCATTTTTAGAAAGGAACAAATGTCTGCAGTCATTCCACTGTACATGCTTATGAATGATTAAGCTACTGTAGCAACAAGGGGCAGATCATATTACAGACGCCATTTTGTTATTTTCCCCTGCAATCTTTCATATCTCCAGCAGTCGTTTACTCCAAACAGGATGATGGTGGTGTGTGTATTAATGTGTGTTTGAGGTTGGGGTGGGGGGATGCAGGCAGGCAGGGTGGCATGCTCAGAGTTAATATGGCAAATTGTTGTTAGATGCAGGTCTCCCTCTGCCATGCGTTTTGGACAGGAAGGTAACGTGATTGGCTTTGTTCAGTCTTCCTGGCAGCCGACACCAGCTGACATCTGTTCCCTCCTAACCACTCAGACTTATCTCCATCAGGGAACACACACACACACACACACACACACACACACACACACACACACACACACACACACACACACACACACACACACACACACACACACACACACACACACACACACACACACACACACACACAACAAACACACAGTATCACACAAAACAGATATGTGCGCACACACCAATTCACACGGTCATACACACTTGAGGGGAAAAAAAGCGCACACATGCTACACGCACACACTCTTACATGCTAATGTTGTGATAATGGAGAGTTCAGTGTGCCAGTTGTGTGTGACATACTGTATGCAGCAAAAGCTTAAAAAACTAAAAGATATATAAAGCATGCTGCTAAATCTACATTTTATTGGATTTAACATGACAAAAAGTAGAAAAAAAGGAGGCTGCAAATTTGCTTATGCATTCAGGGCTGATTGTAGTGGGGTTGCAAATCTTATTAATTTAAATTATTGGCGGCCGAGTCCCTGGCACGGAGGCCTGGGCGTATATCTTAGACATGTGGAATCTGAAGGCAGAGTGGCATGAGCGTTTTCCGGGTAGACGAATAAAGAATATCAGTCAGTTTTGCCTCTCTTAAGCAAACAACTGTCTGCAGAACTGGCCGCTGTATAAAAGACCGCCTTTTTTCCCCCTCTGAGATGAGAGGGTGAAGCAAAAAAAAAAAAGGAGAAGGGTGGGTGAAGGAAGAAAAAAAAAGACAGAGGTCTGCGTGTGAGAGGGGAAGGCTGTTTGAAATTAGCCCTCCACTCTGGGGTCCTGGGAAATGGATGTGACATGTCCAGATTTGGTGTTTTTGTTGCAATTACCAGAAAACACCAGATGAATTCTTCGCAAGCCATGTGTGCCGGTTTGTGTATGCATGAGCGTGTGTGTGTGGTGAGCGCGTCCACACATACGGATGTCTGAGTGTGTGTATGTGTGTGTGTGTGAGCAGGTGGCGGGCATATTTGAAGATGACAGTAGGGGTCTGACCCATGCCAGGCCCAATAAAGCGGCCTTGTGATGGAGCTTATGTGACACTCTGTCCCCAGGGCTCTGAGGTCTCTCTCTTACACACATGTGTACAACACACACACTCACACACACACACACACACACACACACACACACACACACACACACACACACACACACACACACACACACACACACACACACACACACTCACACACACACACACACACACACACACACACACACACACACACACACACACACACACACACACACACACACACACACACACACACACACACACTCACAGAGCCTCATTTCCCTTGTGGTGCTCCCAGTCATGCTGCACTCGGATAGCTGCGGGTACGGCTGAGGTCTGTGTGTGGTCTCATGACAGCGCGCTGTACACTAAGCGCTAACGCTATTGATCCCAGTCAACTCCGCGTTTTCTGCACCGACTCACTTCGCCACTAAGAATAACCACCTACGTGTGTTTTGAAATGTTTGGAACGTTGCTTACACTTGTAAAGCTGAGCTGAATCATTTGGAGTCGCTCGGTGTTGTGCTGTGCATCACACTAAACTAGGGAAACTGCACAAAACACACAGAAGGCGTGTCATGCGCAGTCATACCATAATGCAATTTGAAAATCTCTGAAAAGTCAAAGCAGACTTCTTGGTTTGAAGTTCAGAAATAAGCGACTCGTCGTCATTTCCATAGATTTTTTGATTAAGATATTGAAATAAACAGAGTTTCCTTTTTGTTATGAAGCTAACGGGTAGGAGAGTTGACATCGGTATGCACATGCTAACTTCATGTATGCTAACCTTCTCTAAGACCTATTTTCCTCCCTTTCAAACTGAAAAAAAGTATGGTTGATTTTTAAATGCGGCAAAGATAGGCCTAATTAGATTTATTCTCAACAGTTCGATGTTCGTTATCAACGACAAAGTCATGTGTATTCCCAACAACTTCACTCAATTCCAACTCAATCTTTATGTGCTTGGTTAATACTTTTTTATTTCAAGAATTAAGTTGAAAGGTTAAGAAAAAAGTCAATGCGCTCATCCTACTTTAATTTATTCTCATAAGTGTAGTATTTATTTCATCATTTCAACTGTATTCTTAACATTTGACATCTTTTTTAATTGATCTTGCTTATCTATTACATGTAAATGTTTTGAATTTCAAGAATGAAGTCAAAAGGTTGATAATAAAGTCAAACTTTGAAAGCTAATCTGCTTTATTCTTAACATTTTGTCTTAATTCTGACTTAATGTTGCTTCTCTGATTTATTATTAATTCTGTTTTTAGATAATGAATTTGAAGGGTTGAGAATAGAATTAACCTTGCAAGTGCTAAAGCTAATTTGAATTTTATGAGAAAGGTGATATTAATTCTCAACATGTCAAGATTATTCACAACGTTCGGAATTCATTGTAGCAAATCTTACTTCTCTGATTTTATGTTCAACATTTTGACTCTTCTTAAAATGCAAAAAAATACATATGTATATATATATATATATATCTTCCTTCTTAATATTTTTGTTTTGCCTGGCCCTAATACTCCTCCGTAGTTGTTAAAAATGGGTATATCTGTGAATACAGCCATGAGGCTAACACGAGGAAGCAGAGTTAGAATGGTTCCATCATAGATCAGCTTGACAGTAATGCTGTGAGGCAGACACAACTGTCTCTGAGACAGAGAAGAAAAGAAGGTGGGATGTTACCTGTCAGATAAACAAAAATCCATCTCATCTCCAGACTCGTACGTTCTCTCTGATGCTTTGTCTCGCTCCTTCCCTCCGTTGTGCTGTTGGGAGTGAGGCGCATTGTACGTATTTTATCAGGCAAGGACGCAGGAATGATGTTACAGTAAATAGAGAGTCCTTGACACCTTACAGGTGCGTACAACAACTTCACACCTTGGTGGCTCGACTGGCAGCTGCACACAGAGAGGTAATTATCTGAGGACTGCTTTAGCACCCCTTATCTGATACTGTACAGTACACAAATGTGCCGAGCCGGAATACCAAAGTGTATCACATCAATGGAGTCAGATTTATTTGGATGGGGTGTTTACTCTGCTTTTAGGAGACATTTAAACTTTAACTTGTAATGTAGTGTTTTTACAGCGCACAGTGTGTCTATAGACTCTGCAAATGAATAGTTATTGTCTTTTTGTGGTAACATTTCAAGTTTGCTAAGAGAAGCTTTTGTACTGACAGATTTGGCCTCTTTTTTTTTCTTCTTTTCTTTCTTTCTTCCTTATTCCCCCACATTTGGTCAAGAAATTTGACATTTTCTATTACAATTTGGCTAGCTTACATAATTTTGTTGTTTGATTTTGAAGCGGCCATTATACATGCTGGTAATAACTTGTTTTTCTAAATTACTCAAACTCCCTTCTGTAACTCAGTTACGTCTTAATAGTACAAGGGATATCAATGCCTGTAAGAAAAAAGGAAGGGAATATAGGAACAAATTATTCATGGAGGATTCCCATTTTTTAAATGAACCACATTTACAAAACAAGTGACCTATTTTTTTTGCACTCATTTTTTTAACAGTGCATCTAGCTGAACAGACCTGCAAGATAACATCAGCTGACTCACCATACAGTATGTTTATGCACCGTGCATGCATGCATTTTTTTCATTTAGGTGGTTTCAATGCCCAAAACATGGCTTGTGTTTTTAGCACAAGATCTGATTTCTGCCTTGCCTCTCCCTCGATGTGATGTTTTGTGTCCTTTGCTATTGGTGTTCATGATGATTTTGGACCTGAAGAGGGGGTCTTATGCTCTCTCAGCTATTTATTTAATTTCAGTTTAAGTTACAAGTTCTGCGGTCTGTGTAGACTTTATCTTTGGATTTACCATGGCGTGGTTTAGAGACCTTGTATATTACGTTGTTTGTCTCTGAGCATTTCCAGAGAGTAATACAGTAAAACTATTTAACATTTTGCGATCAAATGTGGAAGGAGAAAAAGTCTCAAGTTGGGTAAACTCTTTTTTAGTTAAGGAAAGATGTAAATCAATTGTGATCTTCACTTACATTTCAGAATACACTATGACTAACAGAAGACAAATCAGATGAGAAATAAACCAGATCAGCCCATATCTAAAGACTAATACAAATATTTTCTTGATGACGAAAGATACCTATTTCTATGATTATGAATAATATTTCCATCACAGCAGATATACATCTTAGAGCGAAGGGCGATGACATACTTTTCTTTACCCTCTTCCTGAATTTTACTTGATTTATAAAGTTTCAGTCATTATAAAAATGATGTTTAGATTAGGACTTGAGTATTTGGATAGTAATTTGTCATTTTCGTATTACCTTTTGACTAAACCCCAGTTTAACCTCCGCTCATATCACCTAAAAGTGTTACACAATTAGATCCACGCATTTCAAGTGTGAACACAAATCTCAAGGTGATAAAGTATGAATTGCTCTCGCTCTTTCCCCCCCCCTGAGCTCTGTCAGGGAAAAAAGTGTGAACTAACAAGCATCCAGCAGCTTGTAACACAAAGGGTCGTCTACACATGTTATTCAAGAGAAGCAGTGGAGTCTGGCCAAGCGCTGCCGTTAAAAAGAGTGAGTGAGAGGGGGAGAGTGAGTAAGCATCGCTGTATAGTGATTTGCCATTTATAATTGGCCTGCAATGGTGGATGGTGCCTGGCAAGGACTGTTTTTTTTGTTATTTTTTTAAACACAATCTGTGCCTGCGGTCGGGGCGATGCATCGCTAATGACAGAGAGCCAGAGTGGTGTGGAAGCACAACAGCGCCTGATGGCTACAAGGCCAGCACTCGCAAATATGTTCTATCAGATTTCAGATAGATGATGTTTCATGGTAACAGATCATGCAATTGTGGGTGCTTTCTATTTCAATTGCCTAATCTTCACAAACATTGTGAGGGAAAAAGACCCATTGCACATTAAGGGCATTGAATGCATCGCCAAATGCCACATTTGAAACCTTTATTTATCCACCGATATTCCGCTGAGCTGCTTCTCTTTGCCAGTAACACTCTGCTCATACTCCACACAGTTACAAACTGGTTGATGCCCATTAAAAACACTGAAACTGTTGGGGGTGAATGTCCCGATGTGCACAAAAAAACATTGGTGAAAATATCATATCCAAAAGGGACCCAAGGACACTCAGTCTGAAATAGAACCAGAGGATAATTACAATTCAAAACGTGGTCGACCCCAACTGACCAATGATAAGCCACCATTTAATGAGGGGCTGTTGTCAAAAAGAGAAGAAAAGGTCCCTAAAATAAACTTGTATGGTATTTGTCATTTTTGTGGTTGTATTCATTTTTTGTAATCAAGTAAGCAAATCAAAGAAGGCTCTTTCTCTTGGAATAACAGTAGTTAGAAACCTAATGCTGCTACACATGAGCAAATGCACTGCCAGCCAAATAAGACATGTGAGCCAAATCATATGAACCTACTACAGTGAGTAATTTAACAACAACTACTTGGTTAAGATTAGGGAACAATTGCTGCCATTGTCAAATGAGACCGACATTGTGGAACAACGGTCTCTTACGTCCAAGTTTGGTTGAGACCTCCGGACTTTGACTTTATGCAATTTCCTCTTCTACTTCCCCAGACTAAATCAGAACTTCTATATGTTTTTGGAGTAAATATACTTAACAATGCTGTGCTTCTTGGGAGTACATATCAGAAAACAGTTCTCACCCCACCTTAAAAGACCTTTTTTTCCCCTCCAATGATCTTGATTCATCACATGATTATTAATGATAGCCAGTCTGCTTGGATCCTTTTGGATATTAAAGCACATAAGGTCACCATTTATCGAGAAGGACCTTACCCAACCTTATAAGAATGCAATTTGGTCCCTGTCTGACTTGCAAAGCAGAATTGGTCTTAGAAGTAGCTGTCTAGTTTAATGTGGTAATCAGCCTTTTGGATTTGTGTCAGAAGGTACGGTCTACTACATTAACTAGTTTTAACTTCTATTCATAAGTATGACTACCAAAGATGGAAGACAGGAACATGACACCAACGTTTAGCAACCGTTGTAACTATGAGGGGACTTTTACCATGAGTGTTCATGGAACCAAGAACACTTCTGTCTTTAACTTGACAAATCAATCTTTTCCTTAAACTATTTGTGTTCAAAAAGTCAAATTTCATTCAGTTTTACGTCTTAGAACATTAAGTTTCATATTTAAATCATGATAGATGACGTTTGAAATGATTGGTTGAGTGAGTACTGTCGAGGAAACTAAGGCATTATTTGAGAGTTCTTATTGTTCACAATCTTTCAGTCCGGAGAATCAAACCTTCCACAAAACCTTGTCTAATCTCCCCTCACACACACACAGTAGGGGTGGGGTGGGGGACTGTAGGGCAGGCAGAACAGGACCCAGATGCCCAGCCATGGATAAGGTTTTTTTTTTGATAACGAGTCCCCACCAACACCTCACCCCACCACCACCCCCCCATCTCTTCTCTTCCTGATGCCTCCTCCATAAACAATGAAAAGTTAATGAAGAGGTAACTTAATGATGTAATGAATATGGCGGAGCCCAAGGTCAAAGCTGGCTACAGTCTGGGGCTGGGCACAAGACAGGGCCAGGTGATAACACACACATTCAAATGCCTCTCCCTCACACACACACACACACACACACACACACACACACACACACACACACACACACAGTCATACACAATCACAGATGCACACAGTCTCTGTATGCATGTAGATCTAAATGTTATTTGCCAGCTGGCATTGAAAGAAACAATAAAGCCTTTTGAATAATTGTCTGCAGAAATATGTGTGCTAACAGTAACCCTGAGGTATGTGTGTGTGTGTGTGTGTGGGGGGGGGGTGGGGGGGGGGTGAAGGGATAATGGTAATGAAAGTACTTTTGGTAATAATAGTAAAGGGTGTTCCTGCATGTTTTTTGCATTTGTAGTTGTGTGTCTTTATGACTTTTTCATTCTATCCTGTGTGCATACAGCGAGTGTGTGTGTGTGTGTGTGTGTGTGTGTGTGTGTGTGTGTGTGTGTGTGTGTGTGTGTGTGTGTGTGTGTGTGTGTGTGTGTGTGTGTGTGTGTGTGTGTGTGTGTGTGTGTGACAGTACAGGCACTTGTTCCGATGTTGAAGCTGGTGATTAAAAATTTAAAAGGTTTGAATGACACAGTAGAGAGTTTGGCGGAGCCAGGTACGATCGATAGAGCTCTGGTGAACGGCCACTACCCCCACTTGTTGGCCTAAAAAGCACTTGGGAATGTGTTTGTGTGTACTTTATGCCTTTTAATTGTATTACACTTTAAAAAAAGACCATATTTTCCTGGCAGTAGGGCAATTTTACTTTAGAGTTTGCTTAAGCCTTGCCCCTATGTGGGAAACGTCTGGATTTGTGTATGTATCTCATTGTTCATCTCTAACTGTGAAGACAATTGTCCAACAAAAATCAGATTTATTGAGAAAACAAGTACCTGAGTAAAATCAAAAGAAGAAAGGGGGAAGGACAGTGTGTAGACGGTGATGATATAGGCGGGAGAGCATAGGAGTTTTCAGAGAGTGGCTTACCCAGCAGCCAGGTGCTCTCTGTCTTCGATCTGTTTGGCCTCCGCCGGGCTAAAGAAGTGTCTACACCTCACTTTATCCCCTATAGCCTCTCACAACACCACATATGGGGGGAGGGGAGAGGGAGGCTGATGGAGGGCTGAATGGAGATGATGGAGACAGGAATTGACAGCAAGGAAGAAAGAGTGAGACAGAACCAGGAAGAGGCAAACGGTATTACCTTACAGTACACTATAAAGGCTTTATATCCTTCGCCTTTACACTCTTTGGACTGTCTGGTCAGAGGCAGTATTGAAGTATAGTGCAGAGCCTCATTTAGACATCACTGCATAGCCTGTTGCAGGAGTGCAAACATCATAAAGTTACCGTTAGTGTGCAATGTGAAGGCCAGCAGGGGTCATGCTGGTGGCTCCCTTTCAGAATAAAATGGTTTTGCAGATTCTCACTTGAATCCTTGGGGTAAATAAGAATGTTTCTGCATGTGTTTTTCTCATTGTGATGATATCACCAAGCTTTGCTTGCAGTCTGGCTTTCTGTTGGCAGTGAAAGGACTTGACTCCATTCTGTTTGTAAACTATAATAGGGAATTATTTGCCTTTCAAAATGTAAAGCTAATATCACATTATTATTTTACTTTGCCTATAGATAAGATGCAAAACGACTGTTTACTTTTAGGCCAACTTCTGCCCCATTTGTTCATAAATCAAGACTAAAATGACCAAAAAATGTTTGATTCCCCCAAGGTGACGTGGATGTGGTGAAAATAAATGGTAAAAAACTAACTCTTAAACGCCGCTGTTTGAACCAACCTAGTTCAAAACACTTGATAATGTTGCCCTTGACTGTGGGTCAAAAAGTAGTTTACTTAAGTTGAAACATCTTTTTTCTTTTCAGCATCCCAATAACACACACCCTGAACTAATTCAGGGTTTGTGTTATTGGGACCAACCGTTCCATACCACTTTCCAACTGAAATTAGTTGCGTGGTAGTTCCCTGCTTAGGGTAGTATAGTTTGGTTGGTTCAACTTACGAACCACTTAAGAAAAAGAGCCATGTCATGACGCCACCACTTACATTGCTATAATGCCAGCAGGAAGACATCTTACTACGCTCATGGTGCTATTAAACGTACAAAACCAGGCTGGATTGCAAGCACAACTTCCACAACAATAAGCACTGCTCCAGAGTGAGGAGGCTAATTTAGGGTTTTTAAATCTCAAGTAGGAGTAGGCGAAAATGATCCAAGATGCTTCTCGTCAAGTTTAACAGCATTTATTAATAATATGATAAGTCTTCAAAGGACACTCAGCGAGGTCTTCTCCGATTTCACTGGTCCACAGTCCACTTTCGAGTGGTTGTCTACAGCTGCATAGGAAGAAGGGCTGTTTTCAAACTTTACATGTTGTTTTCTACTCTATGGTCGTTCCTGTCTCGTCGTCTCTCATTGGTTAGTGGCGGCGGGGGTGGGTCCTCCAAGCATCCTGCTTTGTCATCTTCTTCTGTCGCCCTCTTATGACGTAACCATAACAAGTCTCTCATAATATCTTTGTTACACAACTCATGTGATGGGAATATTACATAATTAAACACATAATGATAGTGGATAGAGTAGCGTCGATGAGTGGGAGTTGGAGGCGGTGTGTTTAGTATGTTACTCCACGCGTCATTCCCCTTATACTCTCATACACGATATACTATTTAGTTACATGCTACTGTGAAGCTACAAACAAATAACCCTAACTCCAAGGTGTCGCCCACCATCAAGTCCACGAGGCAACACTACAACAGTGAATTATGCCCCTTGAGTCTTGCGCTATCGTCCAACAACATATGGCCTACCGTCTCCTAACAGCAGGTACAGCTTGAAAGTATAAATCCACTTCCTGAAAGTCTCACCTAATGTATATTTCCCCATGAATGTCAATTATTTTCAGTTAGGCAACATAGCACCATAAATAGTTTCTGTCATACTACATAGATGATGTTAGCCCAGCTACCAAAGCTAGTCCAGCTAATCAATAACTAGATGTAGAGCAAACAAACTTAATTGTACTTCTTGTGCTTGTTAAATGTAAGAATGGCTGCCAGCCCTGAACCCTCCTCGGTGAAAAAGTGGTACCAATGTAAACATTGGTTCTCAGGCGCCTAGTCTTTGAAAGCAGCTCCCATAGCATCACTATCTACACATTTTATTTTTGTTGACTTGTATGCTGGTGGCTCAGCAGGCTGCAGCAGAGCATCTACCCTTACAATATTTGTCGCGAGTCATTCTGCGCCTCCTTCCCGCAGGTCTGTACCGTCAATCCCCTCCGTGTTCTAAAAGCACACACTACTAAACTTAGCTTCCTCGAGGCAATCTGTGATCCATCTGATCTGCTGGACAGCAGGCATGGTAATGTACTGGCAGTGTAAGATATTATATTCTATGCATGGATGCTCTATTATTAGATGGTAAGAATAGGATATCTGATGTGCTGTGTTTTATGAAGGTCAGAGAACTGAATCAGAAATATTTCAACGCTGACCTAGACTGTTTTGCATATTTTTATATTATCACATGAGTTGCATTCTCATTTTAAAACCCATAATGTAGCCTGAAAGAGGTTTAATATATGCATTTATGGTTTGTGTTTACGAGCGACACTTATGTGTGTAAGACCACACAGTGAAGATAAGATAAACACGTGCTTCATTGTCTGGTTTCAATATAAATGTGTCTTCCATTCAAAACACAACTCTGCAGTTGCAATCGCATACAAAGAAGGAGAATCAGTGCAGGAATGTGTGGAAATGTAGCTGCTAATGTGCTGACAGCTCACACGGTGCGTGACTTCCTGTCCACCAAGTTATCAAATCCATTTCTTTATAAGGAAATGTTGAATATTTTGAAACCACTAATGGACCATGATCATACGTTCAACCACGGACTATCACAAAATGCAACAGCATGTTCTGCACATGTGATTGACTCGTACAGTATCACGCGGTCTGATCTTAAGAAGTTGCATCGATGGAGTGTGTACATTGAGCGCCGTGTTAACTCCAGGTCATTTTGACAAGTGTAAACACTCAATCTCTCCATCAAATTCCATTAAACCCTGTAAGAACACAAACACACACTCCAGGAAAAAAGAAGCCCCCAAGCAGCAGCATTAAACAAGTGCTCTCATTTGGACATAAATAGTGTGATCTTACTCATAAATCACGCTGAGATTGTACATTTGGCCCCGGCTAAAGCTTCAGGTTCGCACACCCCTTCTGTAAACAGGTTCTCTTTCAGCCTCTCACAACTTCAGTACGAGCCGGTAGACGTGCGAGAATGTGTGTAGATGTGTGTGCGCAAGGTTACCGAGCTTGATCCATTTTAAAAAGAGCCTTGCTGTAATCAAAAACAATAACCGCTCAAAGCGTAAACTCTTCCAAAGCTCCCCCCCCGCTCCACCCTCGCCTTGAAGTATGAAATAATATTCTGTGTGTGGGCCCTGGCCGAACGCTGAGAACGCAAACATTTCACAATAAAGTTGTTTAAATAAAGGCCTTGGCATAGATGGCTGGGAGATAGAGGACATGCTGCGTTAATTACAAGCGCCCGTTAAAATAAACCGCCGGTATAAAATATGACTCCCCCCACCCCTCCCCTCTTTCTCCCATACTTGGGGATTTGAACCTATAAAATGTCAGCGAGGTGTGTACCTCACATGTGCTGTTTGGAGACCAAACACAACATCAGCCCTTCTGGTTGGAGATTGGAAAAGAGAGATAGACAAAGAAAAAGAAAAAAGGCGAAGGGGGGTGGAATATCCACCAAAAAAAAAACACAACAGAGCTCTACAATCAACAAAGAAAGCAGTGTTTACCCTGCATTTAAAGACTTATGAATTCTTCTCGCCCCCGCCTCGCCGTTGCATGGCATTTACAGAAAGGGGAAAATAGCCCAGTTAAGCACCCGGTTTATTATTCTTCAAACTCTCATCTGAAAAGTAATATGCTTTAAAGGCAAAGTACATGTACCCTGCGCTCTGTATCTGTTTCCTTTACCAGGCGGTATGTGTGTGTGTAAGTGAGTAAAGTTACATCGCGAAGAGAGAGGCATAGAGATGGATTATTTTTCCTGAAGCATGGACTTAAGTTTCTGCTCTCTGCTGCTGGGTGGCCCACTCCTCTTTAGCCGTGTTAACATAAGAATAGAGGGGTGGCCAGGGGGGTGAGGGAGGTGGAGAAAGGAGGGGTGGGGTAGCTGGGTAGCTGGTTTAAATTATTCTGCGCCTCCGCTGCTGCATAGCAGGAGCTGTTGTTATCCACTTAGAACATCAGACGATTTGTTCCTTCGCCCTCTCTCTTCTCTGCCTCTCTCAACGCTGTGGGCGTCTTTATTCGGGACCCTTTGTAGCAGTGTTATGTTATAACTCCTGTCCCGGCCAGGGCGCACCTCATTCCCTGCCACTTGTTTGCTTTTCCTGTCCGTTTTTAAAAGTTTGAGATAACAAAAAGCTTTTTTAATGACCTTGGAATCTATTTCTTAAAGCAGTAAAAGCTCCATATCTCATGTTGACCTCTTAAAAAAGTCACTTGTGCTTTGTTCTTCGTTGATTCGACACATTGATTTGTGTTAGCTTCAATAAACCAAACATATCATCCCCCATTCTACTGAAAGATTCTGAACCCTAACCCCAACCCTAACCTCAGAAATCTACATATCAAATGTGAACTCTCCGTACCGCGGGCTGTCATCCAAGCTCAGTGACGAGCGCGGTGACGCTCGCAGGCCCAGATGAGGAATGCAGTTATGAAGAGATGTTTGTATACATTCAGCCTGCGCCTTGGAAAGCAGCGATGGTAGTTGAGCACAGCTTAAAGACATCTGGATGCGATGAAATGCCATTTGTCTAAACAATCAAGAGTCTTACCAAAGCCACCCAACGTGCGCTGTGCTTTTAGTACATACTTGTGCAATGTGCTTCAACAGAAAGCGTTATTGACAAATATTTCATTGCGACAGCCTCGTGGGATCTCAAAACGGGATCTTTTTTTTTTTTGCATCATTCCAGCTTTCCGCTGTAAACATAAAGCATTTGTGACGGCTGTGTACTTGAGGATGGATGAGATGCAGGGAAGTTCATTTTAAAAGGGGGGGAAGGTGGAAATAAAGAGAGACATTAAACCCTGGTGGCATTTGATTATAAATAAGACTGAGGAAAACCAGTGAGATCATAATCTAAATACTTAAATAAAATGCTCATTCGTGGTCGGGGAAAAAAAGGGAAAATGGTGAATAATAACATCATATTTTGTGTTTGACAAGCAGCCATCACTGGAACAAAAAAATCGGGGAGTTTTAATGAACTTGACTTTCAAACGTTACAATATAAACATGTCTGGATGGATTTCTACGAGGGCTAAAGACACTAAATCATAAGATAAACAAATAGAACGAGGTATCATCTGTCAAAAGGAACGCCACACCTATGGATTTATTTTCTCCTTAATTCCATTTAAACAATTGGTCTGGGCGGTCATGGCAGCCAGTGTTCTGACTATGCCAATGATGTGTGTGTGTGTGTGTGTGTGTGTGTGTGTGTGTGTGTGTGTGTGTGTGTGTGTGTGTGTGTGTGTGTGCGTGTGTGTGTGGTGAAGGGGGCAGGCAGACATGACTGGGATAATAAGCGTCATGGAATCTAATCAGATTTCTAAGAGGAATTGATTGTTGTGAGGCAGCCGGTGCAGGAGTGGGGTTGACAATAAGCTGAAATATAAGTGTTAATTTTTATGCTAATCCTCTGGCATCTCTGTGTGATGCAATTTGGTCCAGCAGCCCCTCGACTTTGCGCCGCAGATATGAAATTGTCCCGCGCAACATAGAAAATGTCAGCTTGCCAGACCCTGAAAGCTTGTAATTTATCAGGTATGTTTCTATTAGTATGTGTCACAGTTGTTAGGGAGCCACATGCGCAGGCAGGCAGCCACTACCTCGCTTTCACCCTCCCTTTCCTCCCCTCTATATCTCACTCTTTGTAACCCTCCACTCGCCTCATCCTCCTTTCCCCATCTTTTCTTTTTTTTCCCCCTTCCCCGCATTGCCATCCACTTTTTTTTTCGCACACACACAATGGCACACACCGTGCTTGTTCTTAAGATGGTCTCGGCTCAGTGGCTGCTACACTGGGGCCTTAATGTATTATCATATATCGGGTGGTCCTTGCCCCCTGGACAAAAGGCTATTTAATACAATTTAATGACATTCCCAAGAATGAGGGAGGGGTGGTGGGGGGCTGGAAAGTGAGGGATAGAGTAAGGGAATAAAAGAGAGAGGGAAGGAGGGAGGGGGGAGGAAGAGAAGAATGAAAAAGAAACGCAGAGGCCCAGATGAAAATAGCATCTGTGTTTTTCATGGCTCACCCATACAAACATTGCTGTGTAAAAATCTGACTCTGTCTTTGTGTTTTTATGTAGGTTTCTGTCTCCACCTGCAGAAAAAATGCAGTGTGTGGGGGGGGGGGGGGGGGGGGTGGGGGGAGATGTTGGTAGTGTGTGAAAGTGTAGCACATAGTGATACAAACACTCAAGAGCAATAGTAATACTGCAATGTAAGTTACAAAATACGTTGCTATAGGGTACTCCATTTGAGAAATGGAAAGGGGGGTCCTATTCTGCTCATTTATAGGTTAATATTTGTATTTATTGTCTCTACTATGACTTATTTACATGATCTAATGTTCAACAAGTTCTTTATTTTTCTCAGACTGCCTGTGCTGCAGCACCTCTTTTCACCCTCTGACTGAAACCAGAGCCCTGTCTGCTCTGATTGGCTAGCTGGCTGGCTCTGTTGTGATTGGTCAACCACTTAGAAATATCCGCCCCTCAGCCTATCCCAAACAATTTGCTGGAGCGCTAGTTAATATAAGTGTGAGTGCTACATAGTGATGTCCTTATGTTACAGAAGTAAAAACAACTGTTATTCTGCTTTTTGAGTCTTTCCCTTTCCTGTAGTGTGTTTTATAGGTTTGTGTGCATGTACTGTAAATGGTCTGCAAGGCTGAAAGTTCCTTCCAAAGGGAGTTTCTCTCCCACACAGAAAATAAGAATATATCACCTACATTTTTGCAATACATCACAATATATTAAATCACAACCCCTAATTTGCAATATATCAGCAGATTATTGCCAATGCACATCCTTAAATTGGCTTGTAAAATGATTTGATGTTAAATATAGTAACTTTAGCTATCAAATACATGTTTTAAAGTAAATAGCAAAGTAGTTCCCACTTAATATAGTGAAGTAAAGTAGCATAAAACTACAAACCTCCCCTTAAGTACCTCAATAATGAGAAAACTACTTTCCCCCACCACCTGTTAGTAAGCTAAATGCAATCAGTTTTGGCACAGATGTCATCAGTGAGGATAAAACCCAAGGACAAACAGTGTGTTTTCAGGATTCCCAGCAAACACTCCTCTATTTTTAGTAATGTGCCTCTTTTTGCTTAAACACAGTTAAAATGGCTGTGCTTGGCGCTCATAAGTTGCGGAAAGCCAGTCAGAACTGTACTCAGAGGGCCCCGAAAAGACTCTGAAAGGTTTGGATGCAATTCACATATAGGTCAATTAAATGCAACAACATCTGCTCTCTCCCTACCATTTGCATATAGCATTCATATGTTAATGATGTCCCTTGTTTTTTTTTTTCTGCGTGTGTGTATGTGCATGTGTGTTTGTTTCTCTCTGTGTGTATTTCTTTTTTCCTGTACTTCCTCCCCTCCTCCCAGTCTCTTTGTATCGCCAAACAAAAAGAGATGCAGCAAATTTGGATTCATACTTCCCTTTTTCGGGAAAAAAAAAGATACTCCCGTCCTATTTTCACTTCCTCTCGATTAAAGGGGAGGTTAGACGGGTGCCACAGTTGTTCCATTGCTGTGCCCCTGATTTTCACAAGAAGCCCCTTTAACAGCAGAGAAGGCAAGGCCCTCTCTCTTCCCCAAGCAGCTTAATGCCTTATAAATCAATGATGACACAGATGGACTAGCGATAATCTATTTAGAATGCCTCACAGCAAATATTGTTGTGCAGATGATTAGACTGCCAGTTATTTTAACTCCGAACCCTAAACCCGAGCTTCCGCTTCTCGTGATGCTCCTCACATTTATATTGATATTTTTGGTTATTTGAGAGACAGTCAGCCGGAAAGAAATGTTAAAAATGGCAGCTGCTTTGGACAATTATTTGCATTACTTGTATATATTTGTATTGTTGTCATATATATTCATCCTTTAGACTAGACTTACAAAGTGTCGTGTCAAATTTGTTTGAAGACTGCAATTTTTATATAATTATTGTTTTGGCTTTTTTTTGTCTATTTATGTATCTATACATATATAAATATTTTTTAAATATTGGATTCTTTGGGACAGTGACACACAGCATGTTAGACCCCCTGTTTGTGCCACACACACAGAGAACTGATAATAAAGTTGTCTTTTATTTAGAAATGAAAAGTGAAATCATGTTGTCGCAGGGCAATGGGTGTCTACATACAGACAGTGTGTGTGTGTGTGTGTCGGGTGGCATGGGCAGCTTGAGGAACAAAAGACTTGAAGAGGTGCTGGTGTCTGTGCCAAGGCCATAATGATAAGGCATGTTTCTTTAAAGAAGGAGGGGCGGGGAAGGCAGACCTTTAACAGAATTGTATACTCGGGGCATTTGTGTGTGTGTGACACGAGGGGGGTTAATGGCAATCCAGGGTCTCTGCCCCTTTTCATGGTCGATGGGTCTCAATTTAGCGTGCAAGGAGGAGAAAAAAGAAGAGAAGAGGAGGAGGAGGGGGGCAAAAATGAAGTGGAGGTTGTCAGACGTGGCAGCTGCTCCGAGGCCCCGATAAATATAAGCCCTTATTGATCGGTTGAAAATGAAAGATCCCCGAGTGGCGTGCAGTATTTAGCTTCTTGTCTGCCTCGTGTCAGCGGTGGCCTTGCCCTGGAGGGATAGATTTTCAGCTGTGCCTCCGGGCACCGCAGCGCCCGGGCTTTGATTTCATCTTTAACCTTTTTCGGCTGCGTTCCCTTGACCTCTGCAGCGGCGCACGCTGAATTTGTTAGAATTTCATCCCGACGCGGACCACTCTCCTCCTCTTCTTCTTCATCATCCTCGCCACCCATAAGCCTGTCCATCTTCCTTTTTCGCCTACTCAGGTCTATATTTCATCATCGCCTCCTCTTCCTTGTATTTTTTAATTTTTTTATGAAGTGGTATAGCAATTTTAGGACGAGTGCAGACAAATACAGTGTCAGGAACACACAGGAAATAGTGTTACAATTAAAGACAAAGAAAAAAAGAAAAAACCAACAACAACAAAAAAATGAGCAATAAAACACGCTATGTGTGTGTGTGTGTGTGTGTGTATGAGAGAAAAGAGGGAGCAGAGGTGAGAAAAGTATTCAGATCTTGTACTTCTACAGAAATGTTAAAGGAACAAGTGTTCTACATTGACCTATAGTTTTACCTATCAAAATAAAAGCTCAACTTTAATGCACCCAGCAGTTCATTAAGAAGCAACTCAGCAAAAAGCTTATAATGTATGTAAAGGGAGAATAAGTCTTTTCATTTTGTGTTCATTTGAAATCTATTTGGATTAAAAAAAAAGTGGGCTGGAAGTAAAAAAGAGCAAAAAATTGAAATACTCCAGTAAAGTACAACTATCTCAAAATTGTACATAAGTAAATGTACTTTTACACTACTGAGAGGGAGATAGCAGGAAAGGCTCCTATTTTAATTTTTCCTCTCCTCTGTTTCCTAAAGGTGGCCATTCTAGTAAGCAGTAGTCGGTGAGGAGCGAGAGGCCACTTGATCCGAACAGACAGGTTCTATCCCAGCATGCAGTTGGTGTGTTAAGGTAAGCTCTGGCACAATGCATACCTCAACCCGTAAAGAGAAAAAAAAAATCCTTAACATTTTCCACATTCTTCTAAACCCTGTATTGCTTCTCGCACTGCAACGATAGAACACACACACGAATAAATGCACACATACGCTCACACACTCCAACTGTTCGCCTACCATTTAGTCTTATCCCCAAAGGCACTCTGTCTTAAACCACAACACACACACACACACACACACACACACACACACACACACACACACACACACACACACACACACACACACACACACACACACACACACACACACACACACACACACACACAGTCACACAGCTACAGTACACTGCTGCTATGTGTGCAGACAGAACTTGTAACAATCTGGATTGTGATAATCTATGATAATCATCCACCACATGCCACCTAAAAACGCACATGGGTGGCATTCAACACCCACACTGGCACATTGCTTCAGTGCGTCTTGCCTCCCTCTGCCGCCCCTCCCCCAATGTCACTACCTCCAGCGTCAATGTCACCACTTCCTCGGTTCCTTATTTCTCTTTTATGTATGAGGAGGCACACCGGGAAAAAAGGAAGGAATCTCGAACAATTTATGTTTGGCATTAGTGTAATTGAATTCCACTCGTATATCAAAGTAAGAAAGTTGCGAGGTGCTCGGTGATATAAATACAAGGTAGGGCTCCACGAAAACAAGGATCCGTCCCTCCCCTTTTCCCTTGTCTTCCGAACATTGTCTCCCATCTCTCTTTTTTTTTTCATCCTCTCCCTCTCTCCCCTCCTTTAGCTAGATGGATGATAAATTCCCAGCCAGAGAGCCAGCAACAGCTGTTGGCAGACAGGCCTGATATGAGAATAGCAGCATAGGATGAGCAGGCATTAAAAATTAATATGCTATTTAGCCTAGGTGTATTTTAGGTATTTGACATTTTCATGTCCGGGACAGACTAAATTTATTCATAGTACAGAAAAAAATAAAAAAATAAAAGAAATAAGAAGAGAGGAATGGGTGTAGGGAATGGGGGGGTGGGGGGATATAATGCAGGGAACACTAACGGAAGGCCATTGTGGCTTTATGGTCACCCTGTTTCACCTTGCATACCACCATAGTGATGGCAGGGGTGGGGGGCGTTTGACTACACCATATATTTATACCTTATAATAGAATATGAAAAGGCTGTGGGAAGTGGAATCTGCTTCCAAAAAAGAAACTCTTTCACTTCACTTTTATCTGCACATCGAAGCAATACAACATCCAGGCTAACATTAAATGGAAAAACGGTCAGCCTTTATATTAATGTCTAATTAGTGTTAATGGTAAATGTGGTCAGTACAAGCAATGCATTCCTCAATATATGCTATATTGACCCCAGAAGCTGAGTTTTACATTTCTACCTTTCACAATAAAAGTCCAACCTAAATGCAATAATTATTTCACTAAGGCACAACTCAACAAAACAAATAACAATATATGTTAGGCGACAGAAAACCTACTCCAAGATAAGCTTTATACGTCTTTATGGTAAAATTCCTCAATGTGCTGTATCTATTGAGAGAAAGCTGGGATTTCCATTTTTTACTTTTCTCAATAGAAGCCCAACTTAAATTCATGCAGCGTTTTACTAAGGATCAACTCAACAGAAAAGATTACAATAATTGTTTTTGAGAGAAAAAACATAATCAAAAGTAAGCAATTTGAAAGCAGTACAATATCCAGGCTAAAATTAGTATCTTTTCTATGAATGTCTGATAGGTGCTGATGGTAAATGTGGTCAATAAAAGCAAGACATTCCTCAATGTATTCTACATTAACTTATAGTTTTCCTGTTTGACCTATCAAAATAAAAGCTCAACTTCAATTTGCTCAGCATTTCAATAAGAAGCAACTCAACAAAAAAAAGCTTGTTATGTATGTTGGGGGCTAAAAAGTCTTATTTTATTATTTTTAAATCTATTTGGCTAAAAATAAACAATGGTTTTGGAGACTTACCTTGCCAGGAAGTATTGTAAGTTCCATTGATGTAGTTTTCTCAAGCTCAGCTCAGTCCTCAGTGGATACAGTTGTCATATAGATCGTTTAGAAGTTTCAATGCGAGCTAAGTTTGTTATTTAGTGACTTTACAACAGGTGGTCTTGCCTTGGGAAGATCTACCTTGTCCATTTTAAGCAGATACATTGGATGGATAAAGGACAAACTGCCCTTAATCATCATCAATGTTTCACACTTAGTCATGTGTTAGTGAGATCACTCTGTATTGAGTATTTCTTAGAAATGTACTGTTTGTTTTTCCTGACAGGAAATCTCTGTGGGTAATGTGAATAATGAGGGTTTTTTTAAGAAGCATAGCTTGAAGGAGCTTGACTTAACGCCAAACAAGCTCTTGGAAACGAGGTCAGGTATAATCTTTTTTTTTTTTTGCTCAACCAAGCATATGACTTTGACATCGGAGACAGGATGTTTGCATGCCACAGTCAATGTTGGTTTCCTTTAACCAAGACAACCTTAACTTGCTATGCCAAACAGACCCTTAACTACAGTCTCAGCAGATCGAGGTGATTTATCGAGCCTTGCTGAAGGTGATGTGTTAGAACAACACTCCTCCCAGACTTCACAACTTAATTCCAGGAAGAAGACAATGTGTGAACATTTATGTGTAAAAATTTATGAAACTTCATTAAAAAAACAAAAAAACAAGATGTACAGAACAGTTTAGTTGCATGTTGAGGAAAGAAATATTGCAGTAGAGTAGCAATATCCATTATTCTCATTCCTCCAGATTAGAAACTGAAACGCCAGCTGTCATTACAGACAAAATACTCAGCAATGCAAACTTTTCATTCTGTTGAACTGTAAACATGATTAAATGCAATTCTGCTGCAAAACATACCATGCATTCAGAAGATGATACAGTGGATAGTTATGTTGTTGGTATTTTAATCCTAAATCTCCAACTCTTTTACAATGACCCAGCATTGGAGAATTGTTAGACAGTCAAACACAAATCCTCTGGAGGTCCACACAATAAAAAGTACACTTCCCATGCTGTCCTCTCTCCATCACTCCGTCTCCCTCCCCCCCTCAGTGATTAATGGCTAATGCTGCTCCAGTACATCTCTATATCCCTCCTCATCCCTCCCTGGCTAATCGTTGTGAAATCTTAGACATGGCCTAGACTTGGCCTCCTGGAGGAAGAGGGGGGTTGGGTTGCATTGGATCAGGAGGATGGTCATTTCCACCTACAACAGCATCCATATCACTTTTGACTTTCTTCTTCTTTGATATACCATTGCTCCTCGGCTTCCTTTACCTTAAAAATACTTTTAGTTGTGTACTTCCATCAATAGGAAGGTCAGTAGGTCTTTTCTTTCTCTGTACCTGGGTGCAATCCATCCAACTCTTATCGCTTTATGGTACTTCAGAAAACACTTTCTACAAATAGCAATTTGTGTCTTGTCTGTTGCAATGTTTTCTTGTAAAAATGGACCACCACAATTCACTACCCATTCAAACTGAGTTATGACATCACAAGGATTGAAGAATGTACAGCTGGGCTCTTTATGGGTTTACGTGGGCCGCCCCTATATGCTGATAATAGGGTATAAAATCTAAAAATAATATGAGAGCCTTCAACTGACACCGAACGTTTTTATGCTATTAAAAAAACAACTTGCAATCATCATATATACTAATACAACTATGTATTGTAAATATCAGGTTTGCTAACCTCAGTTGATGCCTGCTTGTAGATAATTCATCTTTTAACAGAAGACAACAACTTCAAACAAGTATTCCCAGCAACTGATTTAGCTAGACCATAAATCCAACATTATTCAGAGACCTTTACCAATAGTTAAACAAATCCTCTTTTTCCTAGTAGTTGGATTGTAACAGTGCCACAAAAAGCAAGGAGTTTTGGTGGTTGTAAAGTGGTTTGACTCCAAAAAGTAAACCGGTTGATTTAGGCTTGGCCACAATCTTTTCTTAACATTAACCAAGCACTTTAAGTTGACCAAACCCGACAAAACCATAGCCATAGGAATGGTTGCCAGAAAAAGCATTAAAAAGTAATAACACGATGGAACCATGCTTTGACTTCCTGTTAAACTGTATACTCTGCATATAGTCAAATATAACCTATGATCCATTCACTTTTTTCCAGTTATGTCAATTGCAATCGCTGTCTTTGTCCAAGTATTGTTTTTCGTTTTGTCAATTTGATCTTTCATGTGGATCTCAGACTCCTGGTCAATGACGTCAGCGAACATTTGGAAGATCTCCATGCCAACTCTATAACTAGTGAGCGAACCTTGATTTTCTGATGAAGACCCTGAGAGGCGTTGTTAAGTGGAATTTAGAAATGACTTAGAGCTGGATTTAATTATAACCACAGTGCATGCACCTGTGCTAACTCACCAACCAGCATGCAGCATTATCACAACAGTCTCACTTCTAATTGTCTTTATTTATACCTCCGGTTTAGCAATTACTCATTTTCCACCTTTTACCTTGCACCCTTCGTTTCTTGTCTTTTCAACTCTTTGTCTACTAATTATTTGATTTCATTTCCTCGATTTTCTACTTTCAACCCTCCCCTCTCACCCCTTTCTCTCCATCTCCATTGCTTCCACACTTGGCAGTAGCTTCCCGTCGCAGAAGTGCAAGCGGTACTGTATATACACTGACTGTTATTACCTTGGGGAACGTTTAGCAGCTCTGTGTTTAACACCATATAACCTCCGCTACACCGGCAGCGGCAACGAAGGGAAAAAAAAAAAAACCTGGGGAGGTGGAAACCAGAGACGGCTTGTGTTAGGTGAGTGTTTGACTGATCACCAAGGATAAAGACGACAAGAGAGAAAGAGGGAGCGTATGACAAGCCTGTTTTATTTCAACCTATTGGATGATCAGTGATTCTTAAGCAGAGGGAACATTTCTTGCGATATCTCTCACTACAAAGTAAATAGAAATCAAAGCCCTTCAACGCTCCGAGACAGAAGCACTATATGAAAGAAAGTATCTTAACAACCTCCTTCATTTCTTCCCTCTGTACTTCCCATTGATTTCACGTAACTGGTGTTAAGTGAAACTATTTGAGAGTCAATGGATCCACTTGACTTTGTGTCTCATAGGTAGACCGTGATTGGTTCCAAGTAGGGTCAAATAAAGCTTGTGGTTAATTTATCTTTAGTAGTAATGTTTTCAAACTCCTAATTGTGTGATCAGACATGGTTTGATAACCATTCAACAAATTAAAATTGGTAAGTTTTTCCCTTTGAGTTCCTCACACAGTTTGGTGTCACAATGGCCAATGTGCCTTTGAACCTGCAGCATCTTGGCAGATCACTGTCACTCCCTATTATTCAAGCATCCCCTGAGTAACATATTGCATCCCCCTTCACCTCCCCCACCTTATCCAGCAATCCCCATTGCAACCCCCCTTCTTGCTGATAGGGATCTGTGGGCGTTGACGTACGTCGCGGAGGGTTTCAGAGGGGTATGGGAGCAACTTGACGGATAACAGGACTACCAAAGGGAGTCAAAGACGAGTCATGTCCGTGTCCATCAATGTACTTGTCCACAAGTGCGGGAGGGAAAGTCACGTAGACCAAACATCGACATCAGCTCGGGGAGGGAGACACACTGTCAGGTGATTATCAGAAGAAAAGATTTAAAGAGCGTTCAGGGGGATTGGGCACTGAGACATGAGATCATACACTCATCCGTACAGGGGTTTCTCTCCCGGTCCCATCATCCTCCCAGGATATCAGCTTGTAATTGATATATGGGCTCGGCTGTCTCTTTCTGTGTGTGTGTGTGTGTTAAGGTCGACTTATCTAGATTTCAACTGCGAGTCATCCGATTGGCTGGTTCCTGATGGACAGAGATGGATGAGCGCTAGTAAAAAAAAAAAAAATGTGCGTTTCATTTCACAATTCCACAAAATGTGTTATCAAAGTAACTTCTAGCATATTAGCGACAAGACTCCCTAACCCTCCTTCATATCCCCCCCACCCCGGGCCTCCCTCTCCTCCTTTGTGGCATTGCTCGCTCGCCTCGGCAGGCTTCCTGAATTAAACTGCCGGCTTCCTGTTCTTTTATATGCACGGCCACATCTGGGGCGCCCGCTCGCAGGGCCCCGCCGCTTAATAACAATCACCTTCCCTTTCACTCGGCCCTGATTGTTTCTAATTCGCCCTGACAGATAGTAGCTGACAAGCCGCCCGCGCCTCCCTCCCTCCGTGACCCGAGCTCACTCAGCACACTTATAAGGCCTGTCATTTTTAATATTTGATTTTCACTTCGTAGAAAGTTATGTGTTTTAGAGCTGCCACAGCCACCATCGCCACCCGGCCCCTCCTCCCCGATCGCATGATGAAATCAGTATTTAACTGAAACCACGTCCAATGGCTCCCTTCCTATCCGCTCCGTCCCCTTCTTTAAACCCTCCGTCTCTTCATCCTCCTCTTTCATTAATTGTCTTTCCCTCTCTCTGCCTTCATCATTTCCACCATCTCTTTTCTTTCTGTCTCTTTCACTCAATCTCTCTTTTGGTTTATGAAGACAAAGCAAGCGGGAGAATGCAGCCGTGGGATTGTAAGGATTTGTGTAGGGCAATGTCTAACCAGGATAGGGAGGATTAGTTTAAAAATGTAATCCGTTACAATTAAAAAAAAGTAATCAGTAACCTAATCTGAATATCACTATATAAAGGTAATGTAACCTGATTACTTTCCATTACTTTTGGAATACCTCTATATCATGCAATGCAAATGAACAAAGAGAAAATACATATCAATCAGAGGTTTTTAATTAGGTGTATTATGTAAGACAACAGAACACTGTGACCCTAGAAAAGAATGTGTCCTCTGCTAAGAGATTTTCTTTATAAAACATGCCTTTCATTAAGCATATTTGTTATGTGATTGTAAGGGATTACCGTTACCTTTTTTTCATATCCTGATTACTTAACCCTGTTACCGTTCCCAAACCAGTGACTAACCAACAGTGAGCCACCTTGGCAACCACACTCGTGGCATGTACAGTACAAACCCTAAGAACAGAATGGTGTGTATCGACATAACCGGCATCCACAATCCGTCCGTCAGACTTAAAGCATACTGGCTCCCAGCATTATTTGCTTTCAATTGATTCCCATTAAAGTTATATGGAGCCATGTAAAATGCATATCAGGTAGGCTGATCATTAAATGAAAGGATGGATTCATCGACAGCTTGACGGATGACATTTTGCTGAGCGATCCATACAGCCCTTCGATAAAAACACAATTTGGAGCTTAAGACAAAGAAGGAAACAAATTGAAAGCAAGGCATTGAAGATGGAGAAGGACATAAAGAAAATGAGTAGAAGATGGATTTACAGCAGCACAGAAAAGCTCTACCATTGTGCATTAACACAACATTGACACAGTTGGAAAAAAAACACCATTTTTCTCCATCATTTTAACTATATTTCCAGAAATGGATCATCAGCAAAGATCTTTTTTTGGCTTTTTGTCTTTATTTGACGATCAGTAGTGAATATATAAAGATACATTGGTTTGAATCTGTGGGGAATGACAGATAGGCAGAATGTGAGGTTGTGGAGCTCATTATGGCATAAACGCCCGTGTTGAGGTTCCCAACCGGAACACTAACCCTATAAAACGTATTGTTCCCTTATTTAACAAAGATAAAAAAAACATATGTGTGGTGCCTAAGCAAACTCTTTGCTTTCAATGTGACGCCCCATCATCCACAACGCTTTTCTAATTTTGAATTGACAAATACTGTATGAATTTAACAATTATACTATTTTCTATTTGTTTTCCTTATGCCATGTCATGAAATGCAAATATATACATCTACAAGTAAATGTGTTGATGAACAGCACTGAACACAGCCAAAAAAAACAATGGGCTTCATTAGTGATTCGCTGAGAGAGTCGTATAATATTATTATTAGTCCTTTTTTTCCCCATTGTCGAGTTAATGTCATACAACAGCGTCAACCATAGTTTATTTGCCATGGCCACAATATTTTTCTAACCTTCGTCCAACCATAATTGCACCTTTTTGTAAAATGTGTAGACATTAAAAAGGCGAGAAATTTGGATTGGATCCCAACATAAACCTTCTTGGTAAACCTAATTTGTTCGGCTTTAAGGGACTCAAAGTCAACGGTCATGTTTATTGATGGAGTAGGGCGGTTTATTCCCCATTTGCCGCTGTCTACGGAGGACATATACTGCCTTGAAATGAACATTGGTCACATTTAAGCACTAAACAAACAATGTATGCTGCCATTTTCTAATGAGGAACACGTCCTGGGTCACATAGATAAAAACCAACTGTAAATGATATCATATCATATCACTCTCCTTCAAGACAGTAATACCATAAAAGATAATCCATCATCAGATCACGACTCTGCAAACACGTTTTTCCCTGTTATTGCACTCAGCCTTGTGCACCCAAACATTGTCTAACAAACATAACCCCACCCCCACCCCACCCAGCCCACTAAGACATACTTCCATTTCGGGACACCGAGGTGCCCGAGGCGCACCCACTGCCAATCTCCGTATTTACCCGACGACAAAAACACAACTAATTGGAGTACCACTGCATGTTTTCACTAAAGGCACAATTTAATTACATCTGAGCTGGGAATGAGTATTTTGGGAATGTCTGTATGTTCATTCAAACAAATGGAGCGAATGAAAAGCAATATTTGTTTTGCTTTGATTAGCAAACGGGCAGGGTAATTTGTTAAGAAGAAAATGAGTGAGGGCAGAAAATCTCAGTTTAACCCCCAGCTTTCCAGTTTCGGACTACTTTCACTCTGTTTCACACACATCCTCAAACGTTTGTGCCCCTTCCATCCCAAACATTAATGAACTTTTGCTCCTGGCTCTGTGACTCTGACCTCCCTCTTCTCCTCCATTTTTCTTATTTCTATCATTTTCCTGGCTTTTCCCTGATCCCGAGTCTCTGTCCTGTGGTCCTCCTGTTCATAAATCCTTTATTAATAACTCGGTGAATAATGTAAAGAGTATTGTTTTCTCCAAGGTTGTATTAATAAACATGAATGAATTTATTTGTCTTCACCAAAGCATGATTAATGCACATTAATGCCTGGATATTGCTCACTCTGCCCTGCATCACCAAACACATATCACCCCCACCCTGTCTCTCCCCAAAACAAGAAAAAAAAGACCTATCAACATTAAATATTTATGGCATGATATTAATGGTTTTGTAAAGAAAATAACAAGTTATTAATCCTCTGATTAACAACTGATTAACCTTTTTTATTAAACACGTGATCCGTGCATCATCGACTCAGGATATGTCGACTGACTGCGCTGCAGAATAATTATTTTTGTGTCTTTTCTAATTGCAAAAATCGCATGGCTGAACTATATGCGTGTGTATGTGTTATTTTATTTATTTTTTGCCTTGACACATGCATAGATACTCCATTCACACTTGTTCAAACAACATGAGATGTATGTAGCCCGAGATTACGACGAGGGATAAAGGAAAGGAAGAAAATTAAACACACAAACATAAGTGGCACATTCTTTCGCATCGAGGCAGAACAAGAGCAGCGACTAAATTTAGCTGCAGATCTGTTTTAAAACAATGGGGTTTAATTCACATATCCGTTTATTCTGCAGTCACTGGCATGGGGTGGGAAAGTGGAGTGAAAACATGGCTGAAGGACAAAACATTTTTTCTGCTTTTCTTTGTCTCTGCTCATCTCAAAGCTATTGTCTGTGTATTTTTAGTTCTCGTCAACTGCAAGACAGTTATGTTGTGTCTTTTTTATGACAAAATACACTGACTTCAGATTGGAAAAGACTGGATTAGACGCAATTAGAATCTAATTCAGTAATGAGTATAAAAAACAGTTAAGTATTAAGTCAAAAAGTAGTCATTATGCAGATTTGCCATATTATATTATAGTTTATGATTTAGATTTGCTCCTTTAGTATTAAACTGAGCATTATTGTGTGAGGCAACATGTTTTAAAGATGACATTGTTTGAGTTGGATAGATTTTACTTTTATTTTGGCGGGACACGTAAGAATTTTAAAGCCAAACATTAGGTCTTTATGTTAAAATGTAATCAGCAAAGCCACTAGTTAATATAGCTCTTAGAAAAATCTAGTGAAGTAAAAGTTTAATTTTAACTGTTAACTCTAACAAAAACTTTCTTTGTTACAAAATTTGTTTTACTTTATTTTCCGCACTTTGTCATAATCACATTATTTAAAGTTAATTAAACAACCGTTTTGATTTATTTCTGTTGCCAGGCCTTCTTCACACATACAGAAATGATAGATCTGAACGGCATGTTGTATATAAATAAGGTATTCATGTATGAATTCTCTTTGTGTAAAAGGAAGCATAAAGTGTCAACAAAGCTCAGTTTCCTGCAACCCAAGCTTTTTTTGTAAGCTACACTGGACTTTTCTTTGGCCTACTTTGTCAGTTTTTAAAAAAATGAAATAAAGGCCTGAGCAGTGTAAAAGACATAGCCCATAGATTTCGTTTTATTAAGTTGCTTGAAGTGTGCTTTGGAACCCTTGTGAGTTTTTTACTATTTTTATTTTCCCATGATGGATCGCCCCTCCTTGCTGCAAGGGGTTTTCTTTGTAACCCTACTCCTTTATCTTCTTCCACCTCTTTCTTATTCTGCCCCCCCCCCCTGCTGTTCTAAACATCAACAGCTGACTTCACCTTGTCTACTTCCTCTTAACTGTTGAACCTTGGATGGCCACTTTCCCACGTCTCTACACAGATCTCAACAATCCAAATCCTCAGTTATCTCTTTTAAAGAACATACTGCCGCTCCATCTCTTTCTTGTTTTGTTTTCGCTTTTGCTAATGCCGTCCCTGGAATCAGCGCAAACCATTTACACAGGAAAAACAAAATCTTTGAACTCGCCTTTAGTGCCATTTGTCCTAATTACAGATCATTGTATCTCTGTCAAAAAAAAAAATATTCGTTTATTGTAATGTTGCTCCTGCTGAGGTCCAGCCTTATTGGAACTCCCTTATAAGACCTGGATTCATCACACATACCACCCCCCCAACCCCCTCCTGTGGTTGCTTTCTTTTTGCTCTCTGTCTCTCACCAGCTCTGTCTGTTCTTGCTCTTTTCACATTTCCTCCTCTTCATTCTTCTTTTCTTTTTTTTTGGAAGATATCATTTTTTATGCTATCATCAAAATGAATTAGGCTGATCCCAAAATACGCAGAAGGACATATGGTTTGGCCTAGTTTCTAAGAAGTGCCGGGTTAAGTTTTTGGTCATTTTATGAAAAGGATGTGTGTATGTGTGTGTGTGTAAGAGTGTGTGTTCCTTTATTTGGATTTTCAGTGTCTTTTGGGACTTGGAAGGTATTTATAGTACTTCTCACACAGAGGTGGACTTCACGGTAATTAAGAAAGCAGTAAAGGTATTTAATTCCACTTTTCTGATCACTGTTTTAATCTCCTGTCCCGCTATTCTTGAAAAATGCACACGTGCACAGAGCGGCAGGTACATGAGCCTTAAGCCTCTTATGACTGCTTGTCTCCATGCAGTGCAGACACAACACTGTGTCAGGGAGAGGTTTAGGCATGGTGCGGTCCTTTCTTAATTATTGGGGGATTGCTAAGCAGATACGACTGTGCTTTCCCTGCTGGGTCAGTGGCAGCCTATGAGATTAGCCGTACACATTAGCTTCAGTCAGAAACAAAAATGGGAAATGTGTTCCGACAGAAGTTAAAGACGTCCAGTACCGTGTAAGACTCAAGATTGAGTTCCTAGAATGATGATTGCTACACATTCATCCATTGTCATAAGATTGCTACACCTTTCTCTGTATATTTCTGCTATCAAATGTGTGATTGTATAAAGGCCTGTGCTCCCCAGTTGCCTCAAATATCTACAAGAAAAGTGTCTTTTTATTGAATTAAAGAAATCCACTTCTTGAGTTGCGGGCTTTGATTTTCAAACAGGCCTTTGGATGTAACACACATGGGACTATAGTGTCTTCCTTATTTGAAAGAATAGTAGAGTCACGAAAAAATGATTGTGTGTGGGTGTGTGTGAGAGATATTGCTGTCTGTTACTTGGCTGTGGTGCTGAAACTGACGTTTAAAAATACAATTCTAAACCGTATAGTTGATCCAGTATATAGGTGATAATAATATGTGGAGAAACATAACAAATGCAGATGCTTCAATACAGGGTGCAAAGGGTCATTGAATGGTTTGATGAGTATAAAGTGTGAAATGGGAATCATATGTTTACTCATATGTTTAACCTGATTAGCTAGCTATGAAACCGTTCCATGTTCTTGTGCCTTTGCAATGTCGTGCATAAAACAGCAAAGCTCTACAATTAAACAATTGTTTCAAACTAGCACTCCTGACATGTGACTCTTTAAATTTAAAACATCAATTAATCAATCAATCCCATTTTATTTGTACAGCCAAATTTCACAAATTCAGCATTTGACTCAGGGGGCTATATAGTTGAAAAATGACACCCTTCGTCATTAGACCCTCACATTGTACAATACAAATCTCAAAACAAAACCCCACAATTAATAATGAAGAAATGGAAGAAACCTTGGGTAGAGCAACAGAGGAAGGATCCATTACTGGGGACAGAAAGATGTGCAGTAGGTATTGTGTATATGAAATAAAAAAGACAATCCATTTACAACATAGAGAGTCCAAATGTAGGGAAAGATAACGTATATCAATTAGATAAATGAAAATGGAACCAAGTGGATATCAACAAGCCTTATCATCTGGTGACTTTGACCCAATCAAATCCTTAGAGAATGAATGACAGGTATAATTGAAGCTCTTCTGGTTTGTGGAGGACCATCATCATTAATTTGTCAACATTTGTATTCCTAGAACTGCATTGAGGCCTGAACCTAACTTTTTAACCAATCTCCCCTAACTAAGTTTAAGCTAAGCAATTATCTGAATCTTAAACTACCCTGAATCCAAAAGTCTAAGTCTAAAAGTGGGACATTTGTTGAGTTATACATGTTCTCGATGTAGAGTGGTTGAGCACCCAATTTTCCCCTCTCTGGAGCTCAGAGGCCTGTCACTCGGCTGTGCACACATTAGATTTGTCGCGGAACAAATACAGAGACAAGTCGAGCGCAGTCAACACACTCCAAGCCATCGCTGAGTTTCGTTTGGAAGATGATTCTTTTGCCTCCTTGTCACCAGCGCGAGTTTGGACGTACCATCACAGGAGTTTCGGTGACAGCCCGGTGAAGGCTGCTTTGTTTGCCTAAGTCGTCTCCATTCCCTTTAATGAGCCATTATGGTTATGTTTTGTCTCAGTTGTGTTCGTTGGCTGGCTGAGTTTCTGAGACGGCAAGTCAGAGGAGAAACGGGTAGGGGGTGGCGGTGATTGGGGGAGGCCCCCTGTCTTCAAACGTCCTTGTAGATCTTTGAGGAATAAGAAGCTGTTTCAACAACACATTAAGTGAAGGAAAGAAATTTAAGAAATCATATTTTTGTACAAGAACTGGGAAAGTGATCTCTTTGTAGAAGCTTCAATCTTAAGTATTAGACAATATACGTCCAACTGTGACCCATTCAATCACCAGTGGCCTTAGAATTAGGGTTATGGTTTCCACTTTCTTTAAAAAATGTTGCCTAAAAAGTCACCAAAGGCCCTTTGTAACGCTAGTCCTTCAAGAAAGCAGAAAAAAACTTCCTGGAATCCTCAACTTCTAGCGTCTGTCTTAAATGTATCCCAAATCAAAAGCCTTGAAGTGTCTTGAAGCCAAACTCTCCACTCTCTTCCATATCCTCCCCTTCATTTATCTCGCCTGGAGGTGCGAGGAGCTTCCTGTAACATAGCGGGATGGGAAGGGATGGGATGTTGAAGAGGGGGAAGATGAGGGGAGTTGGGTGGCTAAGCAGACACTGTGACAACCCACCTGTCAGCAGGTACTCAGTATAATTGGTAAACGAAGGCCGCGGGATAGTAGTGGGGCTCCTTCTCTTCTCTCTGTCTTCTGCTCTGTTCTCTGTTTGACGAGTATTTGAAGTCGTCGGAAGCTCGTTCCTTCCTTGTTTGGTTCAGAGAAAGACAGAGGCCAACCAGGAGAGCAGGAAAAAAAGACAAGAAGTGTGAGAACATGTGTTAAATCTGAATCGCGAGCCTGGTAAGTTCGCTGACGGTGATTAGCCAAGGAGTGGACAGCTATCGCCTGTACATGTCATTGTGGATCCTGAATGGATAAATGTATGCTTCATCCTTATTCGACATTTCCTCCTCTCTCTCAATGCCAATTCCAGCCATCAAGCTCTGTTTGCCCTCTAATGAAACATATTCATCTTCATCACACACTCTCGCAGCTCTCAAACTTACTTTACAGCACAGTCAATTAAACCCTTAGGGGCCACTCTGTGCGAAAAAGGATATATAATGCTTTGACATTTCAGCGCGTCCACATTAGGCACACCCATAGAACATTCTCCTTTGAGCTGGATGGGAAAGAGTCATAGTGGAGCCTAGAGGTAGAGGAGCCAGTCAGAGGGATTGGGTCTCTTATAAGCTAGTTAGCTCTTTGGATTCAGTTACTTATGCTGATGTAATAGGGCAATTGTAAGCTGATACTGAAGTCTCTCTGTGACCCCTACACTGGCTCTTGTTCTCATATTAGGCTACCTAATATATACTTATGCGTATATAGTGTAACGGAGACTAGCTAAAATGGACTGAACTCAATTGAGGAGTGTATTAATGCCATTTAGGCTTCCTAAAATATCCTTCTAGGGACTTTTATCTAAATCTGGGATTGTCTGCTTGAGTTGGCCCCTCCTAGACATTCGTATAGTCATTGGAACAACTGGGGTCAGCAGTGTAACAATGCAAAGCAAGTCCCTTAACAAGCCTATGCTGCGGGGCTCAGTGTGTTTGTGTGTGTGTGAATGTCTCCCAAAGGCTTGTAGTTGATCCTGCATCTTGATGGCATGAAACAGCTTTACGGGGCTGGCTTCTCCTCAAGGCTGAACATCACTACTCATAACCCCACTGACTTGGGGGCACTAACTTGGATGTGTGAGTTCACGCTTCACATGCATGTCTTAAAGGCACAACTCCATAGCCAGTTAAGTGTAATAAGTGTTCACTAAAGTCCGTTTAATCATTGCATGCTATCACACTGAAGGATTTATTCTTTTTTCAGTAGGCAATGACATATTTTGTTGGTTTTCTGTCAAGCCACATTACATTGGAAGTAGTTTATTAAAAAAAAGGAAATCGTTATTCTTTCATCTACATTTTCCTCTGTATCAGCAGAGGTGTTAGAGGTCAAACATCAATGAGACAATGCAACATCAATTTCCAACTTCGAGTTGTGATGGCATATACATCCCAGTATCACTACTAATTACATTCATGTTGATAACCCATGATCGACATCCAATATCAACCCCTTTTGTGTTTAGGTGGTACAAATTAATTCCCAATTAAATTATTTTTGTTCATTTAAAAAAAATAATAACTGTCCACTTTCCTGTACATCTATGGATCTTGGCTGTACTGATATGTAGGACTTCACCACTTCACCAGTGTTTGTGGTTAGATGTAAGTAATAAAAGTACTTTACTTAAGGTGAGAGAAAGATTTTTGTTTCAGTTCATATTCATACATTAAACATGATATGAATCATACTTCAAGTCGCTTTTTTTTTCAATATTAAAACAAGACCAAGACCAAAAACTACGATTTAAAAATCAGCAAATTGGTTGTTTCGAGCACATATTGTATTACGAAATGTTTTTATAGTGACCATTTTACCAATTTGTTTAGTCTAAACATACATATATCAATGTTTCTTTAGTAAATTGATAAAATGCTTTACATATATATTCACACATGTTTATAGCAACACTTAGTAAGGCAATTCATAGGATACAGCCTAACCTTCAGCATACATCAACCCTATCCCTAGACATAGCTTATGATCCATAAACCCAATCTTTACCTATTAAAATGTGTAAATTATAGACATTAAGAAATTGGTAATAGTAATAGGAATGTTTATAAGGTTTTGATTCATTTTGTGGTTGACTACAGAGGACTGAGAATATGATCATTTGGTGAAGATAGACTTTTATTAATAATAATGAATTGGCAAAAAACAATCAGTCCAAAGCGGTTTTGGTAAAATGTGTGTAGTCTAGCCAGATGCTTAGACGGTCTTAAGATTTCCGTTCCATGCTTACTAGTTCAAACTCAAGAAGGGGATTTGAAGTTTAAAGAAATGTTTAATACCAGAGTAATATCCACAGTTCTTAGCTTCACTTATGTTGTGTTCCTTCATTTATGTCCTGCTGTCACATCCAATGGATCAAGCTTTTTTAATTCATAGATAGCTATTTCAGATTTCCTATTGAAAGAGGGATAATGCAGTTTGGTTTTTGTACAGGATACTAATGTCGACTGTTTTATGGCAGATTGAACGTGATTCCTATTTGTTGATTATGTTTGTTTGCATCAGTAGATCTGTGTGTGTGTGTGTGTGTGTGTGTGTGTGTGTGTGTGTGTGTGTGTGTGTGTGTGTGTGTGTGTGTGATGGGTAAACTCTATTTAAAATGCCCAGCCACCGATATGTAGAACAACAGCGCTCGGCTTCTATTGTCTCGTGCTGCTCTATGGGGGTTAGCTGGCACTGCATGTGAACAGATGTGTTTCAAATCATTGTTGTTATTTACCAGTGATAGGCTACAGCTCAAGAAAATGTCCCCCCGTTCTGATTTATTCATTCGGACAGTGGATTTATGCAGATGTGCTGAAAACCAGGATCTTTTCTGCATGGATAGACGGGCAGATTCATTATTCATGAAGCTAATGCATTGTTTCTGTTGCTTTATATCTCTTTTTTTGTTCTCTCATCCTGCTTTTTTTTCCCTTCCTCTCCTTCTTCTTGCCGAATTCTCCCAGGCAAAGGTTGGCAGTTGCATGTCTGTGTTGAAATGAGAAGTTTGAAAGCGCTATCTCTGTATATATACGTGTGTGTGTGTGTGTGTGTGTGTGTGTGTGTGTGTGTGTGTGTGTGTGTGTGTGTAAACTGATTTAAATCGCTCTTTGAGCCCTACAGAATGGCGCTTTAAATGTTAAATGGGGGTTGAAGCCTGCCTGAACTAATTTGTAGGGCTTTGCACCATGTTGACATTTAAATGTGATAAGAATAGCAAACTGTACCGCCGACCTATTTTGAAGATGCTTTCGGAATACATTCGCATCAACTGTGGCCTATAATTAATAAAAAAAGACAGGCCTCCCTCGCTCCAGATTTGATTATAATACAACCTTATAAACACACCAGGGATAGATGAGAGGAGACGAAAGAAGAAGACGAACTAGGGGAGGGAAGAGAACAAAAAAAAAAAACAGCATAAAATAACAGGAATAAAAAACAAGAGAAATGATGGGGGCAGGAATTAAGAGGGAGGTGGATTGCGAACACCTGGTCTTTGAGGCAGATTGCGTTGGCTGGCTGCTGTGCTATCACATTACTCTGATCCTGCCTCTCTTGTTTGTCAGAGAGAGAGAGAGAGGGAGAGAAAGGGAGAGCGGGTGGTGGTGGTGGTGGTTTTTTGGGGGGGGGGGTCGGGGTGTGCAAAATCAGCATGCAAATAACACCACATTGTTAACTTAATCAGATGCAAGGGGGAGAAAATATGGAGAGGGATGGGTGGAGTGCGGTGGGGTTGAGCAGGGGAGGGGAGGGGAGGGGTGGCCTCGCCAAGGAGGTGAGACAGAAAAGGAGCATTTTTTTCAGCGATGGGAGACGGTGGTGCAGATTATAACCCCCCCCCACACCTCCCACCGCTGCCCACATCCAACAACCTGGGGCTGATTCGGAAACTCATGGAGGACACGTTGTATGTTTGTGTATTGGGGGGAGGGGGGCAGAGGGGCTCTTCAGCGCTCCATCAAGTGGCCGCGGCTAGTGAGCTAGCTCGGCCAGTATGGCAGACAATTTCATAATGCTATACTTAAATGTCAAGATATTTCTGTCCGAGGTCCGAGCGACCCATAGCGACAACGGCAGCAGTTGTGCTTCTTTCCTTAATACCCAGAAGTGGACAGCTGCACTGTTAAGGATTTTTGTGATGCATTCTTTTTCTTTAGCACCTAATCAGATGGGAAACACACAGTAGCATATCCTCCCTACCCGGCATTTCGAAATGTTTTTGGAAACATTTGCAGGACAGTATTTCATTACATCATAACTGGTTACAAATACACAGAAGTCCACGTGTGTGTGTGTGTGTGTGTGTGTGTGTGTGTGTGTGTGTGTGTGTGTGTGTTTGTGTAGGATTGTGTGTGTGTGTGTGTGTGTGTGTGTGTGTGTGCGTCTTTTTAATGAGTGTGTGTACTGCAGCCTTTGTTGTTGAAGACAAGTGTGTGATGCTGAAGGTCAGGAAGGGCAGAGAAGAATGAGAGATATGTTGGCCGGGACAGACAGCTCCGAGCTGAAGCTCTGGTGCTGACAGACACGAGGAACCCTGGAACATTTCCAGAGAATACCTTCAGAAAGACACACGCACACGCACGTGTGCACGCACGTACACACACATGCACGCACACACACATGCACGCACACACCCACACACACACACACACACACACACACACACACACACACACACACACACACACACACACACACACACACACACACACACACACACACACACACACCACACACACCAAATGTTATCTTCATCATATTATATCCTCATCAGCAGGGGTAAGTGACATATTTGAAGGGAGAACTACTCCTTTAAAGTGAAAGTAATGCACTGAAAAGCCCATTTAGGTAACAGTATAAAGGTATAAGCATCTAAATGTACTTTACAACATGTATAGGTAGTCATTTTTCACAACAGCCCATTACAGAATACTAAACAATATTGCATTATGATGTTGTTGCACTAATCTGTGCATCACTTTATTGATGGAGCTTATAAAGGAGTTACTTTTTTACTATATATACTAACAGGTTGCTTGTGCAATTAACCAATGGATCAAAAATGTCCTTTTTATTCAGTTTTCAAACCTAATAATTTCATGTTTATTGTATAACAAAAAAAAAGAAAGATGAGTCCCCTTTTAAAATCTAATACATGCATCTTTGCATGAGACAGAGAGAAGAGAAATATAGAGGTTGTAGAGGCTATACACATGTCAAAAGTCTATTAAACATAACATTTGAACCCACCATTTCTTCCCAATATTATCAGAAATGTAAAGTAAAGTTCCATTTATTTATTTTTTTAGTCAAATAACTTTTACTTTTTATTATTTATGGCACAATAATAGTTTGAAACAACTACACAAATAATATGTTTTAATTGTTCTCGTCAATATTAATGATTGTGTAGTGTCTATAGAGGTGCAGGCCACTGTCAGTAAAATGTGACAAGTGAAAAAACAAAGCTGTTTCTTAAAGGCCAATAGGATGGAATGCTCATACCTAAACTTACGTACACTCACACACACACAAAAACACACCCACTTTCAACATTAGGCTTAATTTGTGTCTTATGAGTTGTTTGCATATACCTATATATTTTGAACCCCAGGTGTGTGTGTGTCTGCATGAGTTCTGCACCAACCATAATCCGAGCATCTGTGTTTGTCTGTGTGTGTAACAGTATGTTTTGTAGTCCAGTTCACAGAAAAGCTTTAAAAAAAAAAAAAAAAACCTCTCCTGAGTTTTCACCCAACTACTCCTTCCTGCTTTAATCACCAAGGCGTTGGCATCACACACCGGCTCGCTGACATGTCACTTCCTCTCTCTCTGTGTTTCACTTTTCATCCCTCTTTCATTTCTTTTTATTTCCTCCTGTACATTTTTTATCCCCCCCCCACCACCCCGACCCCCATCTGTGATCTTAAGAGCACTGTTTTTCTGATAAAGTCTGATAGATAAACATGCTTCTCTTATGTTCCCCGAGGCCCCTCCACCCACTCTCCCGAGAGCACACCCCTCCAAAGCACTTCCTGCGCTACAATTAGTCCGTAATAAATACACCCTGGCCTTAAAGTAGATAATGCCCAATTCACTCCCTCTCTCTTTTTTTTTTTGCTTTTATATTAAGTGCCACATTAGCTGGCCCGTATGTATCTGACTTTGAAGAGTGCGTTGA
>NC_086352.1:32804357-32831857 GCF_036324505.1 Eleginops maclovinus | reverse complement strand
ATGCATTTATAATAGGTGCCTAATATTGACACTTTCTTTCATTTACTTGTATATGGTTACAATTAGAGAGACACATACAAATCCCTTATGCATTTATGATGCATGGTGCCATTGATAAGACAGAAATGAACCGAGCACATTCAAATGCTGACTGAAATACACTTCCATTGTGTTACAGATACCACTTATAATTAAGCTGAGGCTTGCCGAGAAAAAAAAAAGAAAAAAGAAGAGAGCAAAGAAGAAAATGCATTTAGAAAAACCGAGTGAAATCAGTTTCTGTGCACGAGTGTGCGTAGTGTTTTCGTGTGTGTTTAGGGGGTGCACGTGGTGCTTTGCTGAATATTAAACCACAAACTATGAAGACAACAACTGAACTGTCGTGAGAAAATGCTAAAGGAAGTCTTTGTGGTTTTAGAGGTATCACAAGAACCAATAGTTTTAATGAGGCAGCATGGCTGTACATGCCAGGAAATGATAAGGTTATATAGGTTAGAATAACGGCACATAGATACTGTACCAGCATGAAGCTGCAGAGTTTCTTCTTATCAGAGTCTGCACAGGCTTCATATCCATGGCAGAGACACTGAGACATAATAGGGACAAAGTGGCACTTCCCTTAATACAACCGGTAAGAATGACAAACCTGAGCCTTGATCTTCTAAAAGCAAAGTACCGCTACATTTATGTTGTTGTTTTTTCTTCTGTGTATTTGATGGTTGCATGAGCCTCATGCCGGAAACATGCAGATGTCAAAAAAGAAAGAGTTGTTGGCGTGATTTCTGTGGGCAGCCATTTGATTATACTCTCAGAGTCTTTTGGAGGGCATGCACATATTGAATTGTTGTCTTGTAGGGTTGTGTATGGGTGCGTCATTGCCTGCGCGTGTGTGCTTCTACTTGTACACCAGCCTCCGATTCCTTGTGTGTTGATACGAGCAGAGGGGGGATGTCACATAAGAAATGTCCTTTTTAATCAGGGGAAAAAATATAAAATGACTGGGGAGCAAGGCAAGCATATTAATGTGTCTCATTTGCATACGCTCGTCAGCCAGGATACGTTTATAAAAAACACAAACTGGATTCGTCAGTTCATTTCACATTATTCCATTGTCTATCTGCCTTTGTTATATGTTAAAGATAAAGGCAGAAATCAAATTGAAGAAAAGGGCAAGCTGCTATCTCCCCAAATGAGCAACAGCTCATCAGCCTAGTTTAAATCACAGATTTCTATTCCAAAAGGCAGCCGCCTCTGTAAAAAGGGCCCATTCAAATAAGGTCTTCTCCGATATAAGCACGCCTGGTGATGGAAACTGGGGTGTCACATAAATACAATTTAAAACCTAAGCCATTTAAAGCAGTCTAACAAAGTTTTATCTGTATTAGCAATTCTCTCCCAATATTATCTTCACAATAAATGCACACGTATACAGTATCTATTTTTCCTCCAATCAAGTATAAACTTGTCACATGATAACACGATCGTTACATCTGTCGTAAATGTAAGTATGACACAAGCATCTATAAGCCCACAGAACATAGCCTGCCCTATATATTGTTCAGAATTCAGTATAATGGCTTAAGATACATGTGGGGAGGAATAAGGAGATCTCCAAAGGGCAGCCTACGAGTGTCACATTCCTTTAAACACAAGTGGAAGTTGTTCACAGTGTCTGATTCATGTCCGCAAGATAAGAATCCACCATCAACTGCGTGTTGGTGGGGCTGGTGGCTAAAAGAACAGACCCCTTATGTCTGCTAACCTCCTACTAATGGGAGAGGAGGGAAAAACATTAAAATGAGAAAAAGCTAAATGTTGTGTCCTCCATGCTTAAGAAACATACTGTAGGTGGAGAGAGATAGAGGAAGACAAAGTCTGGCACAACCTTAGTTGCCCTTCGTGCCTGTAAAGTGTATACGGAACATGTGTGCACATATTTTTATGGTGGGTGTGTCCTGTTGCTGCAGGATTGGGTCCATAAGCTAAAAATGATCATGCTTTCTTTTAAAAGTGAACTCACCTAATGCCAGTGCTTTACACTGCCTCTCCATGAAAAGATGTTTTGATGATTATAATCATGCGTTACAGCACAGTGGCTGCCACTGTTACCAGGCAGCATACTAATCAGCTTAATGAGATATTATACAATATTTTGTTGACCAAAGCAGAACCATGGTTATTGTTTCTGAGGGTTTGACCCCTGCCAGCAGTAAGAGGAAGTGTGCACATAGATGTTTGCACCTCTCTCTCTCTAGAGCAGATGGATCTTTATGAAAAACAAAGTTTTTCAGTTTGTTTTTGGTTTTACTCACTGATGTTACACAAATGAAATAGAAACATCGAAGGCACAGCATGTTCAGAAAATGGTGTTAAATGTTGCAATACAGGAACCCAGGACTACAAAATGTGTCACACTGTAAATAAAACAATACATTGCTTATTCCTCTCAACCATGCATCAACCAATGCATTTGTGCTGCATTTGGAAACTGTTTCTCTATCTTTAAACCAACTTTAGAGGGTAAGGTAGAGAGAGGAAGACACACATAGATAAAACTGGGGGAATAAAGAAGAAGCAGAAGTTATTCACATCAAATGTAGTGCAGATCTTTAATAGAATTTTTGCGCCAAGACAAGTGTTGTCGCAACAAGATAAGAGTGTTGTGTTTGCTGGAGTAACCCCTTGGCTTTAAGTGCTATTGTTAATATCATAATTGTAGTATTGTGGTGGCTCCCCGACAATGCTGTTGCTCCGTTTCATTAAGGCGTGTAATTGGAGGAATTCTGATAGGATGGGCACAAGTAGCTTAATTATACACTGCTCACTGTGTTTACGGAGTAATTATTTCATCCGTTACATTTTGAAAAAGTTATATAGAGTCACAGTGTTTCTCTAGGCCCTTGGCGCTGACAATTCACGCTGAATGCTATGCATCAAATGCAATGTTTTTCTCTGTACTGGATGACACAGCACAGGTGTTGTTCCCCTAAGTGAGGAAACACATTAGTCTTGAACATGTGGTTGGATAATATTCAATCTGCAATCTGGAAAGCAAATACTAAGAGAGCATCACCGCAATAATGGCAAAGTGTCTTTAGAATTAATTTTATTTACTAAAACGTCAATTTTCTTTTCATTTCATTAAATTATTTCTAATGTTTTTCCCTCTTTTTGTCTGGTTTTACAGGATGGAGGACTCTAGTTTGTGTCTTGGTGTGTCGTCAGCGGTGCCCGACGCTGATGCCCATCTGAGCAATGCAGTGTTAAATGGCCGCTACCCCATCAGTCAAAAGCTTCATCAGCTTACTGCCCAGCTAGGACACGCCTTTCCTGACCTGCACCGCCCACAACAGATCCCTGAAGAGAAAGCAGCCACGCCTTTGGACGAGAAGACCCACCACACAGCCCTGGCCAGTCAGCCTATCAGCAGTCAGATGGCCCTGTTAGCCAACCAGCTCAACCGAGACATTGACGCAGGGGCACTGAGCGGGTTGAACGGGCGTGTTGACCTGCAGCAGTTTCTCAATGGCCAGAACTTGGGCATCATGTCCCAGATGAATGATATTGAAGATGACGCCCGCAAAAATAGGAAGTATCCTTGTCCACTGTGTGGCAAGCGCTTCCGTTTTAACAGCATCCTATCACTGCATATGCGCACCCACACAGGAGAGAAACCCTTCAAGTGCCCCTACTGTGACCACCGAGCAGCTCAAAAGGGCAACTTGAAGATCCATCTGCGCACCCACAAGCTGGGGAATCTTGGGAAAGGCCGCGGTCGTGTCAGAGAGGAGAATAGGCTTCTGCATGAGCTGGAAGAGAGGGCCATCCTAAGGGACAAGCAGATGAGGGGGAGCAGCAGTCTCATCGTGACCCCTCCAACACCCCATGTGAGCCTCAATAGCAGCTCTAACACCCATCAGCAGCAGCAACTAGGCTCAGCCTGTGGCCTTCTCCCACCCTCTGGCATGGCTACCCCAGAAACAATTTCCCAACCTTCGTCTTCACCCAAGCCGGCTGGCACCCAGGATGAACAGTCCTTCAACCCGACTACAGGCTTCCGCTGTACCTTCTGCAAAGGAAAGTTCAAGAAGCGTGAGGAGCTGGACCGCCACATCCGCATTCTCCACAAGCCCTACAAATGTACTCTGTGTGAGTTTGCTGCCGCCCATGAGGAGGAACTGATAAGTCATGTGGAGAAGGCCCATATTACAGCAGAGAACACACAGGGTGGGGGGACTGCTGGTCCTGGTGGCACGCAGCCGGCAACGGAATTCCGCTGTGAAGTGTGTAGCCAGGTGTTCAGCCAAGCTTGGTTTCTTAAGGGCCACATGCGCAAGCACAAGGACTCATTTGAACACTGCTGCCAAATCTGCGGCCGTCGCTTCAAGGAACCCTGGTTTCTCAAGAACCATATGAAGGTGCATCTCAACAAGCTGGCAATCAAGAACAAGCCGAACCAGCCCAGTGAGCAGGAGATGGCTGCCGTCAATAGCATGAACAATCTTGCTCAGGAAGCTCATGCCAATCTGTATTCCCGCTACATCTCCTGTCTTCAGGGAGGGTTCCTGTCCCCAGATAAACAAGGGCTGAGTGAGCAGCACCAAATGTTGGCTAAGGCTGGGATAGCCATGAAGGAAAAGGAGATGCTAGGGAAGCTGCTGGGGCCCATGGCAGGAGGAATGGGCCACAGTCTGGGCGAAAACGAGAAGCGCTCACTCCTGGGTTGTCTGAATCTTGTGCCACCGCTGAAGTCGAGCTGCATGGAGCGCCTCCAAGCAGCTGCTAAAGTGGCGGAGATGGACTCCCTCAATAGTTACCAAGCCTGGCAGATAATGGCTCGTGGCATGGCAATGGACAGGGCCTTCATGCCCAAGGAGCAGCAGCACCACCAGCACCACATACCCCAAGGGCAAGAAGATGAGATGAGTGGTGCTGGGGCCCTGGCTTCCTACTCAAAGGACAAACAAGACTACTCCTTGATTGCTTCCAATGATAGCTCCAAGCAGAAGCATCTCTCGGAGGCCTTGCAGGGATCCAAGGCCGCAAGCGGAGCCCTGATGTCCATTAAGGAAGATGGAAGAGGCTTTGATGGTCACCGTGACTTAATGTCTGTCCACGGCAACACAGAGGGTCCCGGAGCCCTTGCTGGCTTGGGAAGTCCAAACATCGACTTCAGTCTCTCCAGTCTCTCCGCCATGAAGGAGAAACCTTCAGAATGCCCTGACTGTGGACGGGTCTTCAGAACGTACCATCAAATGGTCGTCCACTCCCGTGTTCACGGCAAAGACAGGCGAGCCCATGAGGAAGCAGTGCAGCAACAAGGACTGGACGAACGCCGCGGATCAGCGAGCGATCCAGAGTCCCAGTCCATCAGCCGCTCCACCACTCCCGGTTCATCCAATGTGACAGAAGAGAGCGGAGCCGGAGGAGCACACTCCCAGACTGGAAGCGTCCAGGATGACAGCCCACATCCCTCCTCACCATCTTCAGGTAAGAGAAAAGAAAATCAGAGAATGAATGACAAGCACTTGTGTTGGGTCTGTCTATAAAGGGATTTTATCCAGTTTACATACTCTCAGGAATTATGTTTACTGAATGATACATTCTTACTGTTCAACAATTCTACCTATGCCCTATAATAATCATATTGTATAATGTAAACATGTGGAGGAATACAAAAATAACTTAATCCCACAAAGTCAAGGCCACACATTCCTCACATAACTCAGATATTTAACGTCTTTGTTCAATTACCCACACACCCTCACACACGCACACTGCTTATTAAATCCAAGTGAACAGAGCGTACTGTAAATCATATACTCAGATGTAAAAAGGTACTGATGTCTAACTTGCAAGATATAATGCTGTACATAATATAATATATATTGTCCTCTGGCACTGCTATGTTGTTGCTACCATGAACATTAAGACAAACAGAAGTTTAACAGCGAACAAAAGCCAGAAACAGACCTGCTTCACAATTGCAGGTTACTAGTCTATATCTCTGTGGAAGAAGAGTAAAGACTGGGAGCGTAGGGACAAACTAGTTTTAACCACAGCGATTAATAAATGTCTTTAATAAACATGTTGAAGACAACCCCCCCCTCTCCCTCTGCCTACCCGGCAAACACAGGCCGGTCGGGGCTAGATAAGTGTATGTTTAGTGGGATTAAGGGAGGCTCGTTGCTAATGATTACACAAGTTTTTAAAGGTAACTTTCGCAAGCTCCTCAGGGCACTACGGCGGCGTTAAGAAGCGTGCGCAGTAATTAGGTCACGAGTATGCGATAATCAGTTGGTTTAAGCTAAACAAGACACTAATTAAAGATATACATATAAAGCAGGTCAAAAAAATGGTGAACTTCATTTGCAAAAGCAAGCATGTGCTTTTAAGTCTTTTGAGAGAAAAATAGATAAATATAAATATAAATCAGAGTGGCTTAGCTTAAGGCTGTAAGCAACTTAATTCCACCAGTGGAGACGGAATTGTTTATTTATTCACAGAGGCATGAAGTCCTTATCGTGCCCGTGTAGTGTGATGGGTTTGAACATGGGACAGGCTATGTTTATTTTAATCTAAGAAATAATAACAGACAACCCCCCACCCCAATTAGGAATTAATGAAAATGAGAGTGAGATAAAAACCTATTTTCTTTATAGAGACTATTAAACATTACACTTTCTCAACAGGGTGGGGGTGTAGCGGATGTAATTATCTTCTGAATTTTAATGCTGGAAGTTTCTCTCTCCATCTCTCTTTCTCTGTGTCTCTTTTTTGACTCGAGCACTTTGAGTCAGATGAGTACAGCTCGTGGCGTTTCAACAACTTCAGAAGTACTATATTAACCGCCAGTGTGTGGTATACAAAATAAAATTACAGTAAAAATAATAATTGAGAAATAAAAACCCATAGTATTTTTGACCAAATGCTAACAAAGCACAAAAACATGCATTTGATTTAGTCGAGTGGTTAAATCTCACCCCCGGGGCACCATCTTTGGCGAAGGTAAGATTAAAGAATTATAAATATAATTAAAATAGTGTATGGACAACATTGCACAAGAAAAAAAAAATAGCCTGCTGTTTTATATGAGATCTTAATATTGGTGTTTCTTTTGTCTTTGTGTATTAGGGCTTGATACATTTAAAGTCTTTGTCAATCTGCCGCTGTCATATCTAAAAGGCGGTCCTCACATTGTTATTGCAGAGCTTTGTGAGTGTGTCTGCCAAAAAGAGTAATCAAAGGCACAGCTAGAAAACCAAGGCAGAGGAGGAAACTTGTTAATTTTAAAGAGAAATGTAATAAAAGTGCCCAATACCGATACCATTATAGATTCTAACATTCAAAGGTGTTATTGTCATTTGCACAGTAGCGACAGTTTAGTTATGGCAATACACATCTATAGTCCCAGGCACCTCAAACAATGCAACAAAAATATATAAAAGAAAGTAAAAATAGTGCAAAAAGAAACAGAATATAAATAAAATAGTGCAAGACAATGATTCATGTGACCAATGTGCAAATAAATGTGTAAGACTATAATACATATAAAATAAAATAAAAGCAGAATGTAAAATTGAATACTCTACAGGAATAAACTACTGTTTATTGTAATGATAAATAAATATGTGCACACTTTAAAGAGCTTGTTCAGCAGTCTTATACTGCAGGAAAACGCGAGAAATTAACAGCTTTGTCGTTAAAAATGGTTAATAAGCTGCTTCTGCTACTTCCTGTTTTTTAATCAGAGGTAGCGAAACTTGTCTGTCTTCACAGCTTACACAATGCGATTCACATTTAGAGCTCAGGGACTCTCAAATTAGAAGCTTTGATGTGTGAGAAAAAATGTGTCTGAGTATCATGTGGAGAAAGGTGTCATGCTTCTCCTCGGCATACATGTTTGTTGTCTGTGTGCACGTGTCTGTGTATATGCTTTACAGTGTGTGTGAATATCACTCCCTTAGTGAGCGAACAGGATGTGGCTACTGTACCATTGTCTTTATCTTAATATCGCAGGTTTTAAAAAAGGCAAGGCTTGTCTTTTTTCTGTGTGTGCGTGCACCTGCAAAGTGTGTGTGAGCCTCTGCCCCACCACCTACCCACAGCAATTTTGAGTTAAACTTGAATTATAGTAATCAAAAATAACATCTCAACTGTGAAAGAAGGTCAACTCCGCCGCTTTTGTCTTTGAGACGGCATTTGTTTAAAAGCAACGACTGAAAGAAAAGGCAGAATTCAGGAAGAAAAGAGCAGAAAAACAAAGGCCTCTGTCAGAGATGTCCTTTAAGGACCTTCCGTATTACAATATAGCTCTGCAGCTAACCTTGAGCTTATTTTCTTATTCAACCAAATGCTTTATTTCCTTTAAAGAAAACAAAGAGGTAATTACATAAATGTCCATCACCATGTTTTTTCTGTTTGGTTTTCCTTGTACTGCGTTTCCCACCCCCTCAGTGAAGCAGTGTAGAGGGAAACACAGTGTTATATCGTCATGTAGGGATTCAGCAACAGGTAAAACAGCTCATCACATCCGTAAGGATCTTTGGAAAACCTCTTATTTAGCCGGCTTTAACATGCAAATAACCTCCCATAGAAAATCCTCATTTTGCACGATTGCGTCTTCCCATTATAGGCAAAATGTAGCTTAACGTGTAAAAATAGGCTTTGCTGCACGCATGTAAGGCCTAAAGCGGTCCTGCTTACATGTACCTCAACGACCTTCCCACTTCCTTTAAACCCCACTCCCACCTCTTGGCTGTAAAAGACTCTACACACTCCCTCTGGCTCTCTTTTTCTCTGTGTCTCCGGAGATGTGTACATTTTTTAAGAGGAACAGCGTTGTAACGTGGCGAGGATTAGCCTGCATATCCCTGGTCTTTACCGCGGCTCAAACAAGCAGGCAAAATGCTCCATACAAATTGAAATTGGATTTGCCAACTTGACGCCTTAGGTTATAAAGCATGGATATTCATCTAATTGCGACGGTACAATGGGGGCGTAATTACACATGCGGACAAACTGTTACAGTGTAATTACTGTGTCATTAACAGGAATAAAGTAGAGTTAAACAAGATCCAGACTACTATGAATATGCATGGTGACAAACATGACCTCACTGGATACTGTCAGGAATTTTAGTTAATGAGTCTTCACCTGGCAATATCACAGAGGTATGCCTTGTGAGGATTGCTATTGATTATTTTACTTACAAAAATAATAAATGTAGCATAGTTGAACCTAAAAAATGAGTAATGCTTGTGACCCTTAATGTCCAAGATTCACTACATTGGGGTTTAAAAAAAAAAGAGAAAAAAAGGAAGTTATTTTGAATTACTGCTACTGCCTTTTAGAGGTTACCTGTGACACAAAATACTTATTATGCCAACATTTCAATCAATAGTCCGTCTATATTGTGTCCCTAAATCAAATCAATACAAACTAAATGAGAAAAAACACTTTAAACTTGAGGCTAATGTGGCTCGATAGGGGCCCATATTTTGTATTTCCTTGGGCCTCAGTGTGGGTTAATTTGACCCAGTAGAAGAGGGACTAAGGCCCCTAAAAGTTAAGACACCCCTACCAGAGGTTTAACAAAGCACATACATGTCTTTTTCATGTCTTAATGTGTCTATTTTTTTAAATAGATGTTTATATAAACATTTTTCACAACAAAATCATTTGTTATTTCAGTTCCTCTCCATAAAATAAAAAAATGTGAAAGTGTTGGCTTCTTCCAAGGGCACCGCATCTGCCTTATCACATTTATTTATGTATGGAAATTATAATCAAAATTTCACCAAATGTGGACTAAATGTTCACAGAGAGGCATTGCATACAATAATACAACACTTTCATCAATACCTTTGTACATTTTATATATGTATGTATTTATTATGTATAGGCGGGAATGGAAAATCTAATTCCATACGTTTCCGTTTAGTAAGTAAGGAGGCAAATCATCAAAACATTTATTTTGTGTATCAAGGACTGTTATCTCAACATTAAAGCAGGTTATTTAAAGATCTAACACCAACCAAAAAAATAATTATCCAGTAAAAAAAGTGTTTGTGTGCAACCATCAATTGCAAAAACTAGGCACAAGTGTCAGTCACATTTAAAATATCTCACTAAGAAAATCCAGAATACCTTACTTATACCTCTTTACGGTAGTCCAGCACCTCACTGCAGCCAGCACTTTGAAATGAGGCCAGCCCTCTGTGAGTGCGTGCCATAATATATGAGTGTAAAACTATGTGCATTAAAAAATAATGAATTATGTCTCCCGTTTCTTTTTTTCTCTCCCCTTTGCATAAATTACTTTTCTTTGTAATTGACATCCGTTCCTCTGCTCCTTCCCCCCAACCCTTCGCACTATTCTTCTTCTTTTCTCTATAATCAGAGAGTGGTTACAAAACCTGAGCCTTCTACCCCCCACTCATTTGTAGGAGTCTGGCCTGTCATATCTGTGTTTTTTTTTATGTGTCACCAAACTTAAATAGACAGTCATTGTGTTGCAGGCACAATCATTCCCCGAGCTGTATTTTTGTACAGTAGGTCAGGACTCTGGTGTCTGCTAAATGATAAAAGTTCTATTCAAACGCACTAATTGTCAGTGTGCCATGCTGATTGACATGTCTCGGATAAATGCAGACTTAGTATTTTTGTACACGCTTGCACAATATAAAAGGCCAATTTATTTCTCTGTTCGTCTTTCTCTTATTCCTTGCACAGTTCATTTGATTTCTCCCTCTGCTCTCCCGTCTTTCAGACTCAATTTGTAAATATTACCCATGGTGGGAATTAGCCAGGGCTTTTTAGACATTTTAAAATTCCAATTGTATTCCGAGGAGTGTGTTTGATCGAGGGGAAACACTGCGAGCCTGGGTTTGCTCCTCAGTATTCCTGGGTGGCTATCAGTGGCTAGCCTTGTCCTTATGAAACATTTATCAGCCCGTTTTATGTCTTAATGATCACGTTAGGATTCCCCGCCTGGTTATGAAGCAGGACAAAAAAAAGGAGGAAAAATGGACTGTTGAAAGAGTGAAGGAGAGGCGATGAGGGGAGAGAGTGAGTGGAGTGAGAAAAACGGGGGAGATGACAGGGCATCACATTCCTCAGTAAACAGCATCACATTATGCCATCCACTCTTCAACGCCAATTCGTTGCCAAAACATAGCTTACCTTTCTCCCGGAACAACCACACACACATACACTCCCTCCGTCTTCTTCTGTCTTCCCCGTTCCCTTTTTATGTTTTTATAATTAAAACATAATATTTATCTTTCCATAACAGAAGGCTGCCTTACTCCGTCAGGTAGACTGTTTGAATATTAATATTCTTAATACATCAACAAGCTATCTTCTCCAGTGTCATTGCTAAAAAGTGAGTAGAAAAAGGGAATAGAGAAGGCGTCTTTCTTACAACCCGTTTGAGAAATGCGGGGAGGAAAAAGTAACAAGAGAAAGAAAAAGACATAAATTAACATCACAGTCGCAACTTGTGCTGGAAATTCGGAGAGTGTTTACCCAGGATGCTCATGTAAATGCGCGGACTAAATGCGCGTTTGTTCTTCCTTCAGTCAAAAAAAAAAGTTTCCTCTTCTTTTGATTGTTTATGTGTGTGCTTAACCGAGGGGGGGCAAAGCTGAATGAGGGTGAATGCCAAGTTCCCCTTTCTCTCCGTCGGGTGACAGCTGCCTGACTCCGTCAATGTGGAATTCCTGCGAAATGAGCTCTTGGTCAGGGAATGCAAATGGATGGCACTGGATGGTCCGGCGGCTGAGTATGGGGGGGTGGAGAGGCGAGGGGTGAGGGTGGTTGTGGTGGGGAGGCGCTTGATGGGGGTTTGTTTGAACAAGTTAACTTGGGCATGATTGGGGTTCCTCCTGTGTATGAAAGAGCAAGAGAATACGTTGACCTTTGCCTCATTAAAAATGGAGGGCCAGGCATGTGATACTATGAGTGAGGAATCTGCAGTTTCTCCATCCCCCCTCCCCTCCTTCCTTCCTCATCTTCAGCCTCTTCTCTCTCTCTGTCATTCTCCCCCCCCCCCCCCCCCCTCAATCTCCCCCTCTTAACCCCATTGACAGGTCACATGAAAAGCCTTTTGTGTCAACATCACGGCGCTGACATGAGAGCAGAAAGCGACATGAAAAATGTGCTTTTTTTCCCGTAGTTGTAGCATCACAAAAAAAAAAGAGGATGGAAAAAAAGTGAGGGAGGAATTAAGTCCAGGGATTAAGATCTCTGAGCTTTTTTTTTTTTGTTTCACTCGCTCCCCCCCTGCCACATTCCAATTGTTCTTAAAATATTTGGCAATGTCAATTAGTAAGTGAGCAGAGCTAGCTGATGAACACAATTTTCCAGGCGACTGAGCACCCTATTGTTGTGGAGCGAACAGCAGATTTCTGAGGTCATTATCATTCCCTGTTAGCCGTGCCCAGCTGCTCTCCTCTTGGCTCCAGCCAAACTCTCCTCTCTCCTTTCCCTCCTGCTCTTATACATCATCTCTCCTCTCCTCCTCCCCCCCACCCTTCCCCTTCGCTAAATTCACCAGTTCAGAGCTGGTTGATCGCAGGCAGCAACAGGGGGCCTTCAACAAGAGGAGGAGCTGGCTTGCCGTAGGGAAAGAAAGGAGGAGAGATGGATATAGTGCTGGAGTGGGGGAATACAGTAAAAGAAAATGGACGAGGGGAGGAGAAGGAGGAGGAGAAAATTGAGAAAGGGACAAGGGGGCAAGTGGTACGAAGGCAGACTTGGATAAGGAGGCGAATGAACGCAAGAGGGAGCATGAAAAGAGAGGAGAAGATTATCAGATATTTCAGATGTGTTAGAGATTGGGTTTAAGAGATGGCGCCATTGAAAGCTAATTTCTTTAAAAAGAAAAACTCAAAGCGGAACATTTCTCTAACATTGGTTGTGATATTTCATTTTGGCTTTTCGTAATAAAGTCATCTAAAAGTATTTGGCAGGAGTGCATGTTATTGTACTGAGAAATGTTCTCTCTTTCAAAGACAAGCATAAGTGTGACCTCAATTAAAAACATCATACATTCACATTTAAAGCTACTTTCATTAAAGAGTTATGCTAAAACATATTGCTATAGTGCGGTGCAGATGAGATTTCAGATTAGAAAACACCTTCTTGCTGTTGCTTTATCGCAAAGCATTCAGGTATCTGCATCTAAACATCCAAAGAAGTCTTTCTTTTAGTTTGTGTTCAAGAAACGATGAAAGATCCCTTTCAGTCAAAGCACAACAAAAATCAAAAAGAAAAACATGTGTGGAGAAAATCTAAAATATGCTACTTTTGCTCGCCTGGTATACATCTTTCTTTTCACTCTTCACCTCCTCTTCTTCTTCTCTCCTTCTCTTTACTGCACCCACCTATATGGGCCCTCCATACATCCCCATTGTAGTCATATTTACGACAGCAGGAACTTAAAAAACAGCTGAAAACTTTAGATTAGTTTTATTCTTTGTCATTGTTTCGAACAGTGAATAAATTAGGTATGCTTTAATTTTAGGGGGGGTTACCTTTCCCTTTCCTGTAGTGTGTTGTATAGGTTTTTGTGCATGTTAATGACATCACTATGTAACACTTGAGCTTCTATTTGATAGCACTCCAACACATTACACATGATAGGTTAAGGGGGGGGGCATCTCTAAGCAGTTAACCAATCACATCAGAGCTGGCCAGCTAACCAATCAGAGCATACTGGGCTGTGGTTAGTAAACTGGTCCTAACCAACTCAAAAATTGAAATTTATGAACACACCATCAGGATTCACCTCCTGCCTCTATTGTCCAACTTATAGAAAGTGTGCCTGTTAAGTTAACACTGGTTGTGGGTGTCTGTGTTCTTAAGTGTGTGTGTGTGAGAGAGAGAGGCAGAGGGAGAGAGAGAGAAGTAAAAAAGGGTGAGCGGCATCAAAGCGTTGCTCTCAGCTGCAGCTGCCAAGCTTCCTCGTCCCCAGTTAGCAGCCATCCAGCTGTCAGGCTGCGCGAAGAGGAAGAGAGGGGGGAAATCTCTCACCAGCCATATGGTCCCCAGTTCTGTCAGAGACACTCCACGCTCCGTGGGCAAATGGCAAACTCATATATCTAATCAACACTCTTAATATCCAGACCTGAGACCAAGGATATTTCCAGAGTCTTGCCTTTCAACAACATGGCATAAAAACAAAAAAAAAACATGGGATATGACTTGCACTTAAGTGTGTGTGTGTGTGAGGTGTGAGCACAGAGGTTAAAGACCAGTACTGTGTAGTTTGTGGAAAAGCTTAGTGTTCATTTAAAAGGATATTGCTGGAATTATATATTTTACTTATTCTCATTATACACATATAAATAGAGGGAAATCAAAATGTGTTATTTTAAAATGTATAAAATACAAATATATATATATATATAATATATATTTTTTTAAATGTATCAATTTAAAAAAACATAAATATATATATTTAACAAAATGTTTCTATGTTTATCTATATATATATATAGATATATATATATTCATATAAATTGTATTTATATGAATATATATATAGATATATATATATTCATATAAATACAATTTATTCAAAAAAAATGTGTTTTCTAAAACGGCTGGCAGTTATTGTTTTAAGAAATTATAAGGTATAAGTAGTTTATTTTTTGGGGAGTATATTAAGCGGAACTAGAACGCTAGAACATATTTATGGCACCAGTTGGAGAGCCACTATTTAGTTTTCTTTCTCCATTGCAAAAATGACTAATTCATTTAATTTGAATGATTCTTATTCAATTTTTTCTCTATATTACAAAGTGATGTTTGTCCTGTTAGTGTGTCAATGAAGTATCAGCTTTTGAGCACTTCCCCAATGTAGTTCCAGAAAGTGGTGGTCATTACCGACTGCAATGCCCATGCTCATGGTAATGAAGGAACATGTCCTCTATTGTGGCTCATTGGTGTATTCAATAGTTTTTGGAAAACAAAGGCTCACTTTTGCCAAGAGGAATAAGATATGCCTGACTTAGATACAATTAACTTTTTTGTAATTACAAGAACACATTGATTACCTATTTTCTTTGGGGATAGTTGCATAGCTTTGCCTTAATGATTTAAGCTAACATGATACCATGTAGACCGTCTAAATGAAAAAGAACTCTCTAGACATTTAGCTGGTCTTTCTCCATCTGAAACATTATCATGACAGTAATACATGCAATGGATTGACTTGAACCCTTCTTTTAGTTGAGCAGAAGCTGTTAGCCTTAGCACAGCTAGCCCCAGAGAGCATGGGCTTGAATATGGCTTTGTGCTGTATCTGTTAGCGGGATGCTACACCTGCTCCTCTAATCCTGGCAGGCCTCTCCTCCAGTCTCTCCGGCTGCAGAGTAACGTGTGCCTTATGGCACGGCAAGCCGCGCTGAATCACGGGGAGGGTTGTCGGTATTACAGTGACATAGCTGTGTAAATCTTGGAAACAACCGCCGCCCCCTCCTCGACGCGACTGAAGAGTGCACATCCCTCCCCGGTTTCTTCTCAGCAAACAGCTATTAGTGTATGGATGGAGCCTGCAGTGGAGGTAGTAATTGGTGTATGTGTGGGAGAGCGATATAGATAGAGACAAAGTGAGATACGTGGAGGACAGCGTGAGAAGGAGGACTGGAGAAAGATTGAAATCAAGACATAGGGAAGTGGACAGCTGGGGTAAAAGGGGAAGAGGAAGAGGGATCCAAGACCCACAAATCTTTGCTCAACCCAACAACCTGAAGCAGAGGCCATTAAAATCAGGGAGAGCTGGGTGAGATAGCAGTCTAGATGGATATGGTGGCAGCAATGGTTTGGAGGGACGGTAACTTTAATGGCCCCAGTGGGTTTTTAATGAGTGTTGTGCCCCAAACAAAACGAGCTAATTAGTGTTATCATCCATATATCAGACCCTACACACACCCATGTGTTCTCAGGCAGACGCATACACACTCTGCTGTGAACACTCACGTAAGCATGCTCAAACTGAACCCAGTCAATTTTCTTTACATTTTACATAAACTAAATTAAAATGGTGATTTTCCTTTATATCCAAAGACGTTCCCTAATTCATCCCCTTTTTCCTTTTTTCCCCCATTTTGTTTGTCTCAACCTATGTGTTGGCACTTTCTTACAAACCTTTTTATATCCTATTTCATCCTGAAGTGAGCCCCCCCCTCCCTTCCTTCCCCTTCCTCCTACACACAAACACACACTGTCAAACCCAAAAGGCCGTGCCCTGTTTCCGAGAGGAGCGATTATGTCTACACTGGTTTAAAAAGCAGGATAACAATGCCTCAAACGGGCATTTGGAAAAACAGAAAAAGGGCTCAAGCCAATATCCCGGCATTTGGACTCAAGCCGCTGTTACCTGCCTGTAAGCCTCGTGTTTGTCACGCCATCGCCTCCGGTTGACCACGCCACCCCGGCAGCCCCTCACTTTATTTTTCTTGCACTAAGCCTATTATAAAATCAATAAACAATTGAGCTTTTTTGCAGTCCTTTTAAATCTTTTTTCTCCTCTATATATCCTCTGAGATGAAGGGGAGGCATGCAGCCGGCAGTGTGTAGAGAGCAGGGGGAGGAAAGGAGAAAGAAAAGCAGCTCGGTAACCTCTTGCTTTCACAATCTCAAGTCAAGTGAGTTTTCAAATTCCATGTCAGTTATTATCCGATAGTGTCTATTCCAGCGGTGAGCATCTTAGACCTGGTTCTGACCCCTGGATCCATCAATTGTACTATAACAGTCATTGGAAAGTGTAGAATTTTGGTTAAACTAAAATAATCTTTGTGTACGGACAGTCATCATTTTCCTTGATATTTACAGTATACAGTATGTTGTACCTCAGAAACCTGATCAACATTCCAATTTTCATTTTGACCTCGTGCCTCCAGATGAGGTTCAGTCACGTTTGTCACATCGCTTTATATCGCGTTTCAAGTTGACATGATTAGAGAAAAGCTCATGGGAATGATTGAGGGATTTTTAATTGTCACATTCTCGAAATGTAATAACCCTTGAGTTGATAAAAATCAACAAACACCAACTCTGACAGCCGATTTTCAAATTAGACATCAAAAATATGTGGCGTTTACAGATTTTAATTCCCTCTGTCAGTTTTAAACTCATATTTCAAACCCAGTGGTGGGGAGATGACAATATAAACTTCTCTTTATTCCAGCAGTCACAGAGAAGTTGGAAATTAGAATGTCTGCTACAAAGCTGTGCCCCCCCCCTCTCTTGATTTTTTTCTCCCCCGTTTCCCAACTTCTCACTTTGTTTACTCCTCGAGTCTTCTTGGAGTGCGGATACAGTAATTATCAGTGATCAAAAACAGTGCAGGTTTTCCGGCTGATGCTTTTGATGCGTGCATGACATTGTGTGTCGGCACATCCTCAGTCAAAGAGAAAGCAAGCAATTTGTTGGAAATAAGCTTTTGCCAAACATGCTTTAGTAGATCCTTTGTAGACGGAATACAGCACACTCCAAAGATTGTGCCAAAAGTAATGATCATCTTCACAACATATGCAGATGATGACATATTGTCTCTTTATTCCTACATAGCGCAGCCTGTTCTAGCATTTTTTGCTACACGTCGGGCCCCCATGCTTGCTGTATGCAGTGGCCGGACATTTGACTGCAACAGATTTCATCAAGCTGTTGATTGCGTCATCTTGGACTTCGTTCTTCTAGCGCGCTTCCATCATGGCTGACCCTCCTCCCAAAATGCGAGCTATTGGCCGACCTTTTGTTTAACCAAGTTCTCATTGGCCAGCAACCCCGCCCCTTCTTTCTTGAGCCAAGCCTTGATTGGATGACTCGAAAGATCTCTGGAAAGCTCTCGTCAGGACGGTCAAAATGGGTATGCACGTTGACTTTCTTGTTGAGGCGTTTGCGCTTTCCCTGGCTGCCATTTGGTCTTTGGAGATGGGGCCCGCTCTACACCCAGGGTTTGTCCGTGCTGGACGAGCATTTGGCCTGCTCCATGCTATTCCCAGGGTTTGTCCCCCCAAAAAGACCCTGTGTGGGCCGCTGGTGGTGACTGTGCTTCAGGCAGCATGGTGTGGACATGTGTGTCACATCCCCCCTTGTCATCCCACCAGACGGAGGGCTGTATCATGGCTATCGTCCTGTCACACTTGGATGATGCTTCTTCGCCTCGGAGTTTGACAGTGACTTGCCTTAGTTACAATTAGCATCAGAACCAGCTTTCTTATCCACCTGGTTCAAAAGGTCCGTGTGCTGGAGATTGGCAGTCGTTTAATTTTCCCTCTCCCACTGCTGTCATGCTATGCCATTTATTTCACATCTCCGTTTATGTTTCTATCTGCTCTTATTACATTATGGCCATTCAGTCCGTTTTTTTCACATGGTGATACCTCTATAGCCATTCCTGTACTGATAGCAGTGAACTCCAGTCCCAGTCTGCAGGGCCTCTCGCCACCATATCGCACCTCTATTCACCAGGACAGTTGCAGAGAAAGAAAGCCTCTCTGTAAGCATCCGTCCCTCCCTTTACTTCTCTGTGTTTCGCTCCTTCTTCCCCTTATTTCCACTGGGAGGAACATTGACCTCATTTGTGAGGACAATAACCCCCTTGACTTTGGGGATTAAGACATGAAACCTTTGTGGATTAATTAGGTTCTGAGCTGAATTCATTTTGTCGCCATGGAAGGCAAAGAGAGAACGAGGAAAGAGGAGGATATGGGCCTGTAGGCTCTATTATGAATTTGCTGTTTGCACAGATAGATGTATTAAAAAAACAAATGTTGGTGCTGATCACATTTAAATCCTCCAACAGAATGGGGCTGCATTTGTTCACTGGGCTAAGCACTTTGGGAAGTAACAGTAACACAAACTGTCAAATCACAGCAAGCATTATAGAGTCTTATACATCAGTGTTGACTTCAAACCATGGTTTTGCAAGCGTGGAGACAATGTTAGCCCGCTGAGCTTAACTCCTTGGCAAGGTTACGCATGCAAATATGGTTTGCCGGACTATCTTCAATCCGCAATAAGCTGGAGCCTGGATCTGTGCATTCAGGCTCCTAGATCTACTCTTAAGCTTGTCACACATAATGTAGCAAGTAACAGTTCCGACAATGCCGCAGGAATCACATTATCTTAGTTGTCTTGGTAACAAAGCAAAGTGTTTGTTTTCCAAGATGCGGCGCAATTGCAATTTAGACGCTTTACACCTATTGTGTTTTTTTTTCTTCTTCTTCTTCGTCAAGTCAAGAGCATATGTTGTTTGAATATATCTTTAGCTCACAAAAAGAGGCTGTTAGATAGATGTTTTGTTTACAAAATAACAAAGGTGTTTGTTTCACCAAAGGCACAACAGAAGATGTGCTAATGCATGTTTCATGTCATCTTGTGCTCGCTGTAAATAAAAGCGACTGTTGTCTTATTAGAGTAACACCTTCAGAATGCGACAGCCCCAGGTATAGATCCCTTATGGACCAAGTGTTGAACATGTGCTTGATGAGATGTCGTCCTCACTTTCGTTTACAGCTCGTCTAATGAACCTCTGTCTCGTCACGTTTGCCAAGTCCCTTATATTTTTTATCTGCCCTCAAGTTAGCATCGCCCCACGGCCCCAACAACGAGCATATGTTTATGTTGATGATAAGGTAGTTATAGCAAATTGAATGTCTCTCGATTTTGGTGCTTAAAGAATAAACCTTCATGTGAGAATCTTAAATGGAGTCATACCCAGGCCTAGATTAGGCCTTGGGTACCGGCGCACAATACACATGGATGTTTTAGATCTTAAATCAGAAAGCCCTTAGCCCTCGTGTTCGGGTCAAATCTGACCAGTTTACTGCTGTTTCATCAGACAATAATATGGTGTTTTACATTTGATTGCCTTAAAGCCCTATTATATCCGCCACAGTAGGCATTTGAACATGCACAATTGCTGATCACCACTTTCATAACATTTTGAGTGGTTTAGTCAACTTGACCTACGGTCTTTGAGGTCAATATTGAAAGGAAATGAATGAGTAACCCTGGATTATGTTTATCCATCAGAAAGTACACTGAATATTATGAAACGTTTACTTCAAATAAGTGTTTTCTGTCGTGAAATGTCACCTAACTGTATCAATTTAGTTGAAATCAATAATATTAAGTTGAACCTAATGTTTTGTATTTAAACTTAATATTATTGTGTTCAACTTACCTAATACAGTTTTGTCAAATCTGTTGATATAATACATTTAATTAAAGTCAACTTTTCAAATTGTTCAGTGTACCTACCCGTAAATAGACAAAATGTTGAATTTTGAATATATTTGTTCAGTTTCTAGGGAGAAAAGGATCTTTAGAAATAACTTATATGCGTTGTGAAAGTTACAAGTGGTGTCAAAATAACTTCTCTGTTTCGTCTAAATCGGTGTTTTGAGGACAAAAAGGTTCCCCAGTTAAGACCCTTCTTGAGACTTTAGTGTAGCCACATTTGGAGGTATCATCTTTTAACCCCTGGGCTGCCATCCAGCTGCGAGAAGTTAGCTCCTTCCCTCCTGAGGACACTGGTTTATCCTGAGCTTTCATAGAGAGAGACTCGCATTCTTCCCCAGTGGCCCCTTCTCATTCCTGCTATCCTCTGTCTCAAGACATGGAGCTAAGTTGAGGCTAAGCCACCCTCATGGGGGGGCGGATCAGCCAAATGCCACCTCTCCTGGCAGGCCTCACAGGTAAGGTGTAATCGTGCCGGCGCAGTACTCTCAGGACCAGAATCAGGTATTTCCTATTAGACACAGAGATGAGGATGTGGATTTTCCAAAAGGAGGATGGGAAAGCTGTTTTGGTCAATCCTTCAGTCCTTTTCGCTCATGCTTCCTTTGTCCCCCTACTTTTGCTTCTTGATCCCTGTGCCCATCCCCCTCCTACCTGTTTTGCTGGTACTTGACAAGACAGGATTTTGTCTTCCCTGGCATCCCCGTCGTTTCATCTTTTGGAGAGAAGGGCAAAACGAGGATGATGGATTGAAAGTTTGTGCAGGAAAGTTTTTGGAGGACGTTTCTGGATTATGTTCACAAGGCACAAGCTGCTCACAGTGTGAACATGGCACGTTGTCAATGAGATCTATTTCCATGACGATTATTTTTATACTCCAACAATCAGGGAGCCGACAGCACAGTACCACAGGAGAAAAAAAAAAAAAAGTCTTTCTTCCAATTCGATACACCCTCTGTAACATTTTAGCTGTAAATACTAACAAAGCCATGAGGGAGAAGATAATGACAAGATATCAACCTTGTTTTCTGGCGTCACAAATTCCCCGTTCTAGCTTAACTAAGTGTCCTGTTGAGTTGTCAAGTGTAAGTGCACCAAACCTCAGGCTGCGTACGTCTTCTGATCGGATGCTCTACACTGCTCAGTGTTGCGGTAAATGCAACATCTGATGGCTTTCTGAAAATCCAGCGTGTTGGACAGGTGAGATGCTGCAGCTAGCGTCACTTTTGAGATGTGAGTTAGCACCATGTCACCCTTCCCCATCTGTAAGCTTTCAAGTTTCTATATTTTCACAAGTGTGTGCAAGTGTGTGCGTTGGGGGGAGCTCTTCAAACTGGTTTTAAACGCAATGCGTCCAAGAATTGTTTAAAACTCTTGTAAATAAAGAACATTTGTGCAGTCTATCGAGTGTATGGCAACTGAATGATTGATTTGGAATTCACCGCCATATTCAGTGTCACTATTTGACTTTGGCAGACTCAGACAGGGTGCAGATTGAGAGACAGTGTCACTGGGAGAAGGAAACGTCCTGCCTTCTTGCCATTTAGATTCCATTTATGGCTGTCCTTAGCTCTCCCTTTGGTTCAAACCTGAAAGAAACGATCACCTCCTTCTTTGCTTGAACTGATTTGACATGTCAGATGCGTCAGTACATCTCAATGCTTCCCATCCCAATTTCTTGCATGCTCAGTGGGCTGTTGGAGGGCTTTCCACAAGACAGAAGGGCTCGGCTGCAGAGTGGGGCGAGAGCCAGGCATCTTGATGATTTTTTCGGGGTGCATCACCATCTCTCTGGAAGTGCCAAGTGTGCACCAAGGCCATGCCATTCACTGTAGAGAGTGTGTGATAGGGGGCAAGCCACCCCCCCCCCCTCTGAAACAAAGATTAATCTGGTTGCCACATTAAAGACAAACACTGTGATTTCTGCAAGCAACAGAATTGTAAATTCGGCGAAGCTGTAATGAATGCAGTGAAATGGTTGTCTAGTGAAACGTTTTGTGAACTCAATTAGAGGTGCTAAACCGTTTATTTGTGAAGTATTTTTATTGCAGACATAATTTGCGGCGGCAGCAGAGTTTACCTAATTTTATTTATGTATTCCCTTGGTCAATGTTGTTTTCTAAATGGATGTGAGGTTTACGTTTCATTGTGGCGGATTTTGTTTCCGACCAAAAAACAAGAGTTTCATGTAACAAGCAATTTCAAACAACTTAAATGAACAGTGTTGTTTACCTACAATTTGAACTGTAAACATGCTTATTCCACCTTTGTTCCTCTCCAAAAAAAAGAGTGACATGTGTCTCCATGAAGGGTGGTCACATAAAAACTCATATATTTTGATAAATGCACTTTAAGATTCAATTTTCTATACTGGTAGATGTCCAAAAGCAATTTCAAACGTCTCAAATAAACAGTATTATAGTACCCGTAATTATGCAAAGCTTGTTTCACCTTTTTGTTCCTCTCCTCCACCCCCCCACCACTCTCTCCAGTCTAAATTAACGCCACATAACAGCGATCGATGGATCCCTGCTAATCGCGTTAGACGTTTTGTTTTAAAATACCAGCGCCCAGCTGGTGACTCCTGGCACTCATGTGTTTGTCTCCGTTGTGCTGATCTCTGTCTCTCTTTCTCCTTCCTCCATCTCTCTGTTGCTCATTTTCTACCTCTGTCCATCCATCCATCCCTCCCTCCTTTTTTTTCTCTCAGCATCTCTATCTCTGAACAGTGTTTGCTTTCCAGGCTAGAGTGGAGGTAAGGGTTGGTGGAGGGGAAACAGTGTGCTAGTATCCTAGGTATCACATATCTGACCATATTTCAAGCCCAAATGAAGCATGTTTAAAAAAAAATCTCTTCTTCGCTTTAAAGGTCAGACATTAGTGCTGGTAAAAATTGATCTGTGGATTCATGAATTTAGCCCTGTTGTTGGGGCTCCTTTGTAATGGAAGATTCAGTGGGGGAAGCTTAACATTGCATTGTTTTGCTTTGACAACGCAGCCACGAGAGCCCGTGCAGCTGTTCCCCATGCTCACAATGGCAGATTAATTAACACAATCATGTGGCGCTGGCTTGGGCTCAACAGCCAGGTCTGCTCAGTGATAGATAGGTAAATCCTATACATGCATTTCCAGACTACCGGCGAACATTCTTGTGATGTCGCGCCATAACCAGATAGATTTGGTCGCTGAATGGTCAGTTATAGGCTTAAAATACAAGTAGAAAAGGGGTGATATTTTGCTAATTGCACTGATGTTGAACTTGTGGCGTTGAGGGTGTTTGTTCACATGTTCATGCCTTTCAGTTATCTTAATTTTATTATTGGAATTGCTTCCATGAAAATGTCTTCCTGTCTGCCTGTGCACATTTGTCTGCAGAAGTAACAGTCTGCCAATAAGCCCGTGTGTATTTATGTACACGTATGTGTTTATGTCAGCAAGTATACATGCACATGTGTGTATTTCGTGGTAGGCACTCCTCCCACCCCTGGAAAGCCGTCTCCATTAGACGGAGCTCCTCTAATTAAGATTCTGCCGGTCCACCCGTCTCTCTTACTTACTTAGTTCCCTGACATTTTAAACTGTCTATTGTGCCGTCTGGCTTTCAGGTGCAATGCTGTGCAAATGGCAAGTCAAAAAAATATGATTCTTTTTAAATACTTGTTATCCACACTGTATTTTAAAGACTTTACAAACAGGATTAGCTCATAATCTTTTCTTACCATACACTTTTCATTTTCATGGGGTTGGTTTGGAAACCAAGGTAAACATTTTTTGAAATAAGTCATAACATACATCTGGATGAACCCAATAATGTACAGTATACTTAATTCACTGACATTTCAAACCTCCTGGCTTTTAGGTGCAATGCTGTGTAAATGGCAAGTCAAAAAATGTTTAATGTTTCTTTTACGTATTAATCAGGGAAGGTGGAGGGATCGGACCTCGTGTTTAAATCAGACTCCGATCACATCACTTAACATCCTTGCTGTCACTCTATTAGCATCTTTCATTCTCCCTTTTTCCTCCCCCTTGTTGTTATTTTTTAATATTACTCACCCTCCACCACCTCTTCTCTAATGTTTTGCATGAACATGACCGCAGTTTGTCAATATTTTACCCTTGGCCCATCCCCTGTGTTGATATAATGATCACTTAACAGTCAAGAGTAAGGCAAGGAGGAAATTAGGGCGTCGGCAGCAGAGAGGACAACAACACTGAAGCAATTATGTTTCTTTCAGCCCAAGCATTCTCACGTTAATGAAATCCCTTATCGTTAGGGGAAGAGGAAGGTGGGGAGGGGAGGACAGGTGCACAAAATGTACGTCGTTCATTTATCTTTTTCTCTGAAATGAACGGAAGGAGCGGCGAGAATAATGTAGCGATAAAGTCCGGGCAACAAGTGTGAGTAGTATTTCTCTTTTTTTTTCATATCGCTGGCCCTGCATTTTGCAATGACGGAGGAAAGAAAAGGGGAGGAAGGGAGATGAGTTTGTGAGGCCGATGAATGAGGGAGGAGGAGGGGAGGCAAGGGGGGGGGGGGGGGGGAGGGCACGGTGTATCACACGTTAGCATCTTCCTAAAGGACAAATCGAAGACACTTCCCATGCTAACATTTGAAGTATTTACCTTCCTGCAGAACGTCTGCCCTTTTCCTTTTTACAGATGTGATCAGTCACAGACTTGGAAAGTCACAGAGATCCAAATGAAGACCTCATGTCACAATTGGAGTGATCGGGTTCAGTGGGATTATTTTATTTCTTTGCTGGACTAAGAATTTATAACAGAAATGATAGTAAAGGTTCCACTCAAACTGAGTCTGGAGGGCTGAGACACTTCTTTAACTAAAGAGCAAATGAAGTTCTTGTAAGGGAAATAAAATATTAACATATCAGTGTATCCCATCTTAAATTCAATTGTTCCTCATGTCATTTAGAGTTGCGTAGAGATTTTCTTTGTATTTTCACGTTTATCACATTTTATTTTAAAGACATTTCAAACGGAATTGCTTCCAATTAGTTGTTTAGCATAAATGTTGGGTTTCCATGGGGGTTGGTTTAAACACTAATGTGAAATAAGTCATGAAATACATTTGGATCGACATCGATATACTTCTCATGTGCTATTTACAATAATAAAAGCTACGGTGCTAATATTTAAGGAAAGAAGTTTGAGTATACTCTTGCATTGGTTAGCTTTGAACTTTAATGAGATCCTGAAATATGAATACCAGAATAAATATTGTATTGCAAATTTGAGAACTCTCTGGAAGTCACACCTAACCCTCCATTGCTCATGGGCTTAACCACTATAAAGGAATCCAGGAAACAAACAGCCCCCATCCCCAAAACAATCCACAGTTGTATGGACCACCAATGACAAATAATGGGATTACAAAGTATTTTAGAAATTATCCTCAGGGTAGAATGATACTAAATGTGTACAAACCTATCTGGAAAAGTGAAAAAAGGGACCTGTTGGTGGCAAGAGATGAAAAGCAAGGGGTTTGACAAGTCAGTGTGCTTCATCCTCTGTGGCCCATTACTACATTTACAATATTTAAACTGGCTATTTATCACCATCATCTACAGCTTTTGTTGATACATTCATGAATTTGTCTCATATAGTAAGCACAATAAATCATTTGTGAAATTCCAAGGTACAGTAGATTATTAAAGTGCTGTAGTACTCTATTATAAACCATGCAATCTAAAATACACATTGGATAGCCTATATCTTTTTAGCAGCAATTAATTATTTGTGTCTCATGGTAAAGTTCAAGCATTCTTAGAAACTGTGCATAAAACCAGGTGTTTCCATGTATCCACAGAGGAATTGATATGATCTCACTGCTAAGATACCTCTGGGATAACAATACATAAATAAGTAAATGCCCCAGTCCTTGTTAGCTGCTGCTATTAGCAGCATAGCGCTGCATATGACACTAATGTCTGCTTTGGGCTGCTGGGCTAGGCTTCTTTCTGTCTCTCCTGTAAAAGAAGGCTATCTGATTGGAAACAGATCTGGGGCACTGGGGGGGCTCGCCCCAGCTCGTTGGATTTAATGACCCATTTCCTCAGCTGCCTCGTGCCACAAGCAGTTAAACGACAGTCAAGGTGCCCAGAGGTTCCCCACCATGGGACCGGGGGGAGTACAGAGTACACTAGCTGTAGAGATGGAGTGAGTAATAGAGAGTGACATTCCCTGGCTACCAGGCAGCAAATCAAAGCCCATTTCCCCAACAGGAAGTTAACTAGCACCCAACACAGCGTCAAATCAGATGTTCAGAGTGTTCCAGGAGTTATTAAGTAATTGAGTGTTTGAATTGACTCTGTGTGATATGGCCAAGTAGCTGCACTTGTTGCATCCAGTGCATATGAAGAAGCTTGACCATTAACTGGTTTTTCTAGTCCAGAACCTCAAAGTTTTAAGGATCTTAACCGAAACTTTGTGAGTGGAGACATGCTTTATCTGAAACATAAGAAGCTCTGGAACAAAATAATAGATGTTTTATGTCGATTTTATTGGATGATGCATATTCAGGAAGCGTCACTGCTTCATGTTTGTTTTGCAATGATCTTAAACAGTCTGTTTTGTAGCAGCAGTCAATAATTCAATACAAGTAAACTTTCTTAAAACAAGTTCAAGTCAGGTTCATTATAAAGGGCATTAAGTTGAGGGCAGTAACCTTTTACCAAACTATTCAAAAAAATAATATTTCTTTGTCTCATTTATGCAAAGCGGTTACAATAACGTCCTTCTTTATTATCTGAGTTTATGAGATGTATTCAGCGTAGTGAGTACATCTAAAGAAAAAAAAACATTGATTCGAAATTCATTGTTTCTCTTTTACAAGAGATTTGAGCAATACAATGCCGCTAAATACCCAACAAATTAAAGTTGTGACCTCCTTTTGTTTAGGGCAGTAGTGCTCCATTTAGAACAATGAGCTCACTTGACCTTCTCCATAAGTACAGTGACAGTGCTCGAGACCCCGAGGAGAGACCTAAAACGGCCATCAAACTTCCATCACTAAAAACTTGAGCATGCTCTGCCCTATCAAGCTAATGATCAATTATTAATATCCACAATCCTCAGCCTTGATGTGGCTGCTTGGAAATAGAAAGCAGGCAATTATGTGCTACTCTCTTATTTCGGTTTTAGCCGCCTCCATCTCCGTCCTCCCTCTCCACACCACAAGTTCTTACTGGGGCCCCTCTCATTGCAGATATCCAGATCCAGATTAA
>NC_086352.1:32781857-32799357 GCF_036324505.1 Eleginops maclovinus | reverse complement strand
TTTGGAACACAGTTGCTTTTTCTGGCTCCCCCTCTTTTATTCTTCTCATTCTTTTTGGTCTATAGACCTGGTTGTTGTAATACCTTAGAGACTTCTCAGATCTCTGGTGTACTACCTTAGGAAAAAAAAAGAAAAAACAACCTCAAAAGCATCTGCACTGCAAGAGATCCTTGCATTAGGACTTTCTCAACGCCCATAAATCATGCACCAAATAACTTTAATCTAAAATTTCATTAAGTAGTCCTTGTCAGGTAGTAAAAGGAGGGGGATAATGCAGTAGTGTTTAATGATAATTGGTGTTTGGTTAATAAATTCTGCGAGTTCAGATTACGTTCTAGCAGTGGCTGGAATGCTAGCATCAGCAGTGTAACTAAACCTCAAATTGATTAACTCGCATGAACCAGACGCTCACAAAGATGGCAGTGGTCCAAATCAAAAAAAGAACGAGAGGGGAAGGGGGTGTTAGGAGGTGTGTGTGTGTGTGTGTGTGTGTGTGTGTGTGTGTGTGTGTGTGTGTGTGTGTGTGTGTGTGTGTGTGTGTGTGTGTGTGTGTGTGTATGTGTGTGTGTGTGTGTGTGTGTGTGTGTGTGTGTGAGAGAAAGAGAAAGAGAGAGAGTGAGAGATATAGAGAGAGAGCAAGCGAGCATCAGGCCGGATGGTGTTGTGTTGCTCTGGTGTAAGAAAATCAAGTCCCCCCGGGCGCATTTTTAAAAGCCTAATGCCTTTCAAATGATGTCATCACATTTTACTCTTTTTCTCTCTCTCCCCCCCCCTCCCTCTCTACCTCTCACCCAATCTCTCTTAATATCTTTCCCCTTTTCAAACTGTTTCCGTCAATCAGCACCCCCCCCTTCCTACCCCCAATCAGTTATTTGGCTACGGGGAGAGGCTGTCGGGCTTCCGCGGGAGTCACGTGATGCATTAGAATAATGGCCGAGCAAGAAGCAAAACATCTTGTGTTTTTATGACTGATGTGCTTCCCCCCCATACCCCCCCTCCTTTAGTTTTATTTCCTGAAAGTGATATCATACTAATCAAAACCACAGAACGTTTAGAGTGCAAAGTGTGATTGAAAGAAGACCATTAAGGAACTGGCATCCCCCCCCCCACTACCCCCCACCAACCCGCAACCTCGACACCATATACACACAATCATTGCTGTTTATTTTTGCTTTTGTTGATTCTTTTTTCTTCGTTAATGGAAACTGGGTGTGGTCCCTGTAAAGTCGGTACGACTATCCCAGGGGGGCCCACAAGATCTTATAGATGAACTCACCCACACACAGGGCATAGATCCTTATCAATTTATATATTTGTCAGTCAGCAGTGGAGTCTGCCCTGGTGGCGTATCCCCCCGTGGTGGCGATGCATTGGTCGCTAGATCCCGGTGACGTGCTGTCGAAAAGGAGTGAGGTGTCTTGCACACACACACGCACGAACGCACACACACACGCACGCACACACACACACACACACACACACACACACACACACACACACACACACACACACACACACACACACACACACAGTTGCACTCTCGCACACAGTTAGTCAGAGGGGAGTGTGAGTGCAGCAGACAGCAGGCAGAGTGACTGATACTCAGCCTGCCTCCCAGATGGCCTGCTCAACTCTGCTCCAATCTGATCTCGGAGCCTTTGTTCTGGCATGTTCCATTACGCCGCCGTGACACCAGTAAAGGCAGAGGGGAGAGGAGCTGGTCTCAGATCAGATACAGCTGAATTATACATGTATTTCTCTTCTTTTTTTTTTCCTTCTCTGTGATATTCTTGTACTAGCACAGTCGCGTTTTTCATGTTTGTTCCTGGGGTAAAGGCGAGTGACGGGTTCATAGACGACACATTATTGAATGAGCTTGATAGGAGAATTTAGGGAAAAGGAGGTAGTAGTGGCTTGAATCCTTTATTAAACTCTTAGGCCTTGGCTTTATGCTAGGAAAAAAAATAATAACAGGAAAAGCTCCTCAGCTACAAGCCCTATATGCATATGTTGGTCTCATTTTTAAGGTAACAAGGAATTTATAGCCATTGTAAGCAAGATCCTATGGATAATGATGCATCTGAATGTAGACAAATCCTTTAGTGGTTTTATTCCTCGTATGAATTGTGTTCTTTTGTGGGGATTATTTGCTGGTTTGGCTGAAATAAAACATGTCAACTCAGCAGAGGCCTTTCATGAGAAGGGATGCATTGTCTTGTAAATACTCATCTTTTATCAAATATCAAATAATTGTAGACATTGTTTTCCGCCTAAGATAGAATTTTGAATCTGACACAGTTACAGGAAAACTGGAAGATCTGTGTCCTTGTACTATACATTTATATAAATATGTTTACATGAAATGAATCCTTAAGTTAAGGCTTTTATACTTTGTTAGGCCATTTAATGGGTAAGAAGCATTACTACCAATGTTGTATTATCTTTATATAAATATTTATTTTGGCGGTCCTTGGGTTACGGTTAGAGTTATATTCAAAGATTCTGACCATAAAATGTCAAGTCTTCCTAATAGCATAATAGTGTGTGCAAAGTGAAAGTGTAACAGTAGCTGGCCTTTACAGCCGCATATATAAAACGCCACAGGCTCACCTGTGACAATCACTTTAACGTTGCGTCTCCAACGGTGAATCTTCTTTGCATAAAAAAGACGGAAGATGTGGAAGGGAAATCAATACTCGCCGGATAGTTACGGCTGGGTGTCAACAAGCGATTGAGAGTCTCACACACCCAGCTGTGAACGCTGATGCCTAATATACGGGGTGACCTTCAAAATGTCATAAATGTGTTGTGCAATAAAGTGTCAATATTTGTGGTTATATGGAGCAGTATGACTTTTACAGTAATTGGAACAGTCGCATTAAAAGCGACGGATCAGTCAACTGATTAAAGACGAGCATGCTGGACACCCGGGGAATGACGCGGATTGTCACATCCGTGCTTACACACTCGCGTGAAACACACCACAAAGTTCTGTTTTACCTTTCTTTGTTGTGTGTGTGTGGGAACGTGTGAAGCCCATTTATTATTGAAGGGCTGTTATATGCCAGGAGAGCACACTCTCCTCCTCTCAGTAATGTGTCTTCCTCTTACAGGAGCACTATTAACCCTGACACACAAGGACGTATCTGTGTATAAATGTGTGTGACAGAGAGAGACTGTGTGAGTGTGTGTGTGTGTGTGTGTGTGTGTGTGTGTGTGTGTGTGTGTGTGTGTGTGTGTGTGTCTGTCTGTGTGTGTTTTGGGGAGTGTGGTCTGGTGTTTGTCCTGCTTCTAATCTGTGTTTTGGATTTTTTAATTTTAGCCCCATCTGGGGTGGGCAGGTGGGCTTCTGTCTGTTACACGATCTGGGGAGTCTTTGCCAAAAGGGGATCTGTACAGTAGACCGCTCAAAATATGTTTATGAGGAGGCAACTATGGCTACAGTATGGTGCCGTCCTGGGCCAAGCACTCTGGGAATTGTAGTGGCTTTTATTTATTTATTTTCTGTCAACGGGCTGTTTTTTTTAAATCCGGACAAATTAAAATGCAAAAGAACAAAAGGGGGGATGCAGTTTATGTGTTCATACAGTACTGACATAAGCAGGGATTATGGAAGATTATTGTCCTTTTAAATGTACTTGTACAATGGTTTTATCGAGATTTAAATATGTTTCAATTTATGAAAAAAAACATTTAGATTGAGGCATCGATACTTTTTGGGACATTGAATGGGTAAGAAGCAACACTGCCAATCCTATAATATCTCAATTAAGTATATTTTGTTCAGCTTTTAGCACCTTAAATTATGCAATTAGAAATTATGCATGTAAAACTTTCCATATGGCATAATAGTGTGTAAAATTCAAAGTGCTAAAGAAGCTGGGCTTTACAGGCATGCATATAGAATGGAAAAACAAATATATTTACATCTTTTATCATAATATAGTTTCACTTGATATTATAAACAAAATGTGTCTAAAGCAAATCACGAAGGTCAAGTGTTACTTTTTATGAAGTTAACAATCTCCCATTTTCACAACCCAACCTTTTGTTTACTTTTCATTTTAGTAACTTTATTGGTGCCCTCAGTCCCTATCCATACACAAGTAGACGTACAATCTGTAAAGAACTTTCTTTTTCCACTCCTCTATTTCCACTCTCCCTGTGTAATGTCACATATTGTTTAAAAAGCAAGTTAATATAAAAACGCAATCCACAGTTTAACATCTGCTTCCCCAACCTAACTGTCTCTCGGCCTCTTTCGCCTCGCTGGTACATAAAAATTAAAACGGCACTGTTGCCAGGCCAAAGTAGAAGCAGCTGGTATTCAGTATCTGCGTATTGTCACAGACTTACATTACGGTTGCCTTTCAGTTTCACTTGTGATAAATAGCCCTCAGCCTGATAGCAGCACCGCTGAATGGAGTTGTGTGTTTAGTGTCAGCGTGTACGAGGACTTGCTGACTTGGGTCTTTCCATTCTGTAAACCTTATTTGACTCCCCAACAGAGGAGGGGTTGGAATGGGTTGGGAAGCGCCAGAAAAATAAAAGATTAGGCTAATGTCAAAAAATGCTCCTTATTGTGCGCCGTGGTCGCCTAAGTGGGTTGCTCGATTTTTGATTCTTTTTCTTGCTCCCTCCCCTCCAGACAAACCACATCATGTGACAGATTAAAAAATAAATAACATTTTTAACTGTATTTGTTCCTCTTTTGGTCATATATTGACATGCTTCCTTTTTTTTAGGCTACAGAATCCGAATGTCTTTCTTTTCTGTAACCTCAACAAAGCGAACATTTGCTCAAGACCGCAAAGTTTGCGAATCTCGTAGCAGTACACATTTTAGATAAATAAATGATGTGGCAAGAAAAAACTAAACCCGAAATAAGAAAAGAAAAATATTTTCACATGAATTTCCTATGAAATCTGTGGAGACAGTTGCATGCCGTTGAACCCTCGGCACAGTGACGCCCATCAAATGCTATCGGAACTAGTACAGATATTTTTAATTCAACAGCTTCAAGATACACGACATATCAAGCATCTGTTGTGTGTTCTCTTTTGTTTCTTTGAGGTTTCATTTTTTTCTTTTTTTACTTAACTGTGTTGCTTAGACCTTTAAATTCCATGACTGTCAGCACATCACAAGCTCTTAACCATCCGTACAACAGGGCTAGTGTGTACAATCCGACAGTGACACCCTCACCTCGGTTTGTGCTGCTGTCAACACATTCCCAGGTTGTCGTCACTCATCTTTAGATTCATATTCGGGGAAGGTGATTGTGTTGATAACAGACTGCTGTTGCACTAAACTGTGCATCATCGTTTTTTGGCGCACGCGGAGGAAGTAGTGGAGGGCGGGGTCAGAGCCGTTATCACCCTATCATATCTCTGACAGCTACCTGTCAAAATCAGGTCGCGGGGAAGAGATGCGAGGAGATCCTGCGATGCTGACATAGCCAAATCTATCCCTTTTTCTTTTTTTTTCTGTCTTATTTTGCATTGTTCATTTTCACTGCCATCCAGCATATGCTTAATACGAACGATGATGATAGCAAGGATAAAAAAAAAGAAAAGAAAACAGGAGGAGAAAGGGAAAGGCGCTGGTGTTGAGGGTGTGTGTTCTGGGGGGGTGTATCTCAGGACTTTCTAAAGAAAAGCTTATGAACTGTCAGCGTTCTGTCAGGGAGGAAAATAGCACGGCCTGTTGGATGACTTTGTGTGGTGTTCGCACATTTGAAAAATGTAGGGACAATGACTGACAGACAGAGGAGAAAGAATGAAAAAAAAAAAAGACGTGTTGTGTTATGATGTGTGGTGGGCTGGTTTGAAGTGGCACTCAACACACCTTCCATTTGTCTCTCCCCCCTTGTCTTGTCTCTGTGTGTGCTCCAGATGTTGGGGAGGACTTGGGGAAGGCGGCGGGGAGCGTTCAGCCGTCTCTGTCCCAGCATCGCGAGCGAAGCGTGGCCTCGTCCTCTAAGGATTGCCCCTACTGCGGAAAGTCCTTCCGCACCTCCCACCACCTCAAGGTCCATCTGCGGATACATACAGGTCAGTACGTCCACTAACCCTAGCAAACTGCTGCTACAGAGTGCTTTTCTCTATCAATTAAACATTTATTGTTCCTCATGCAAAATGTACTTCACTAGATGCACTGACATTACTTCTGGGGTTAGACTGACATATTGGTTTATGAGTATTGGCCTAGTCAAATATTGGTTTCATATGATTGATATGATGCAGATGAAGTGATTGGGTATTGGTTTTGTAATTGATACTGAATTAGTTGCCCTTAATCTTTATTTGTTTAATGCCAGACCAAAAAGTAATACATTCAGATTTTTAGACTTGCCATTAGAAACTACCTCTAGTTAAATTAAGTGTACATATGGTCACACTCTCCAAACCCTACTGCAGTACCCTGAAAATAACCGGAACTTTGAAAAACCCAGGAATCCTAGTTCATCAGTTACTGTGATTCTCACCTAAATCATAATCCTGTTTAGATGTAATCCTAGAAATATTATTCCGTGTGGTCTTATCAGATGTTTGATTGCAATGCATTTATTCACAATGACATAAAGACAAATAAACAAAACTGTTCGCGAGGGGGAATAAGTCTTTCCTAACAGTGTCCCTCATTGAGGCTTAAGGCCGTTATTATTCCGTTTTTTCGTGCTCATTTCATTGAGCTCTAATTATCACAACAAGGGTTCAGTGTCCTCCAATGACATCACTTGGAGGGCAATTTCACACTCGCTAACTCTCAATAACTTTCGAGCCAAAACAAAGCCGGCCTGTCCACAGTTTAGGGATATGCGTGAGATGATGTGCCTAATAGATTAAGCTTTATTTTGCAGCCAAGCGGCCTAACCCTCTGAGCTGTGTATTTCCTGCCTTACATCTCACCAACCACGGCTCAGGCGCTTCTGTGATAACCTGTCCGCCGGTGGTTGCTTCGAGGTTAAGGCTAAAGTCAGAGTAATGATGTGGACTGTGGACAGTAGCCAGAGTTTCTAAGCCTCTGCAAGGTACAAACGCCCCAATGACTATCCAGGTTAAAGTCACAAATAGATCCATGCACAGGTCACCTTAAAACAAGGACGTCTGATTCTGGCCGGTGGGCCTGGGCTTTCAAGTTTAATACTGTAATGTGATTCACAGGGAGATAGTGTGCCTTGCCATCTGCTCAAAAACAGTAATCATATCATTATTTTTTATCTTTAAACCTATGAAAAATATGTGTTCTTTTCCTGAAAAAACATTAACACAAAGAAAACATATTCAAACACGTAGGAGTAATTTCTATGTCTCTAAGTCAATGATTAGTACCCCTAAAGTCCTGAAATGTTCTTAACTAGCTTAGTCCTACTGTCTTGACCTTTTTTTCTAGGTTTACACTTCAGAACGTAGTAATCCTTGAGTGCCAGTATAGAAGCTGAGGCTAAAACGCTGAAAAAAATCAATGCTTACTTTTCTTCTCTTTCTCTGTCTCGCTTCCTTTTTTTTCTTTTTTCTCCCTCCTCCTTGCACTTAAGAGTCAGAATAAAAGACCACCCATACTCTACCCCCCCCCCCCCTTTTTTTGCTTTTACTTAAGAAGTGGTGCGGACTTCAGATCTAAAGCGGAATTAAGAGGCAATGCTTTAAGCGCGCTAACACGTCCGGTGTAACATTATTGGGATCCCTGTGTTAAATAGCACGTCCAGGTCCGAGCCAAGCCATCCCAGGCTACTGTAGAGTAGCCGGGGATAGTGGTGGTTTTCCCGGGGCATCTGTTATCTGGTGGTGAGAGAGCTGAGTTATGTCTGCTTTGAGTAGTACAGTAAGGACACCCATGAGGGCCATATATTTTCATGGAGGAAGCGGAGACCTATAGGCCTAGCTAACTCGTTTTGCAAAACACACACAGACAAGTACGTCCATCTTATTCCATCCACAAAGTATATTCTATGCATTCATATTTCGGGATTTCAATAGAATAAAAGGCTTTTTGTGGAGGTACAAAAGTAAGAATAGTGATTAAGGATGTTTTTCTTGTGGAATGGAATGTATCTCTGGTGGTGGGCCTATCTAAGCACAGCTTTAGTATAGTCTTGATGCGTCCACAACATCTGGCCTTTAAATCATTACCTAACCTAATCATTTAACACAACATGCCTTTAGCAGTGGTTAAAGATCCTCTCTGTGCTCTGGCGACAACACGGAGAAATTTACAAATGACAGCGAAGCTCCCACCCTTCATCCTAATGCAACGTGAGTGACACAATGGAGTTGCTTACGGAGACGGTGGAGTCCGCATTGTGCCACACGACGCACAGATTAATGAGCGGCTAACGCTGGCTTGAAAGGAATTAAGTGAATTTGAATTTCTCCAAAAGTTAAAGAGCTAATGTTACAGTATTAATTTCCTCTTGAACAGTGAGTGGGAAAATATCCATTAGGAAAATTAACCACAGTTTTCTAGGTAGCTAACATTGTGCAGGCTGTGGCGCTACAGTGTGGGGCCACAGCTAATGAACACACTGCAGAGGGTGATATTTCATTATACAAATTAATGCTCACATTTTAATGGGAAAGTCACATAATGAATCTAGGCTTCAGTGACAGCAATTAGAGGCCCAGATTGTCCCCTTCTGGACAAGGCACTATTTAGCAGTAAGCAGCTGTGTGTAAAAAATAAAAAGGTCCTCGCTCTTGACAATAGCCACACATAACTTCAGGCAGGGCCGCATAACCAATAAGAGTCCCTGTTCACCTTTAAATGAGGAGAAGGGAGAGACAGAGCGGGAGGGAGGAAGAAAAGAGGGGAGGCAAGACTAGCCCATGTCACTTAACCTTAACCTAACCTTGTAATCAGGATGAATCAAGAGGGACCTGTGATCTCCTTCTCCATTCCTCTCACCACTTTCTCCCTTTTTATCCTATAAAAGTTGTTCCCTGCTGATGCCTTTTTTTCTAAGTGGTATTTTTTCCTATCCCTACCATATTGTTTATTGAATACAATGACACAGCTAGATTTAAATTAATATTTGACATTCTGTGTGCATTTCAAAGCATGCATCTGCATGCATACACAATACAGCGTGCAGTATTTATAGATTGATTCCCCCCTCGATAGCAATTGAACTGTACTCCTGGAATTTTAGATGGATAAATTTACTCCTAACTTCTTACATAAAGGATATAACAATAGCAGCAATACATACAGTATATATTTAATTCAAATCCCATGAAAAGACCCAGACCAAAAATTAATTTATCCTCATAACCAATTAGTCAAACCTGATTATGCTCCATGGTTATCCAATAAATACAGACACTGTTCCTAGAATGGTTTTGTATAATATGTTTTGACGACTTATTACTTTTTTTTGTGTGCTTTCACTTATTTATTTCAAGCAATATATGTCAATTTCCACTTTTAACATGGAGGCAATCTGTTTTTTTTAAGGGGCCCTGTTATGCTTTTGGGGGTTTTAGTGCATGTAAAAGGTCTGCAAAGGCTACAATCCCTGTCTTCCCAATAGAGGGAGTTTCGAGTGACTTCGCTATGTAACGCCTGTTTCTATTGGCTAGCACTCTAACATATGGTACTTGATAGGCTAAAGGGTGGGACATCTCGAAGCAGTTGACCGATCACAACAGAGCCAGCCAGATAACCAATCAAAGCAGACTAGGCTCTGTTTTCATTAAATGCATTAAAGCATGGAGACATGTCACAGTAAGGCATAAAACCCAAATATTAAACTTGAAATTAAGCATAATAGGGCCCCTTTAAACATTATTCGCTAAGGAAACACATTGGTTACTGTGTAAGCAACAAAACCCCTTGATTAAGTAAAGTTAAATCAACGTCAAGCAATAGACATTTATTAATCCGCAGCTGAAAATAGTCCCCATCAAACAAATGATTCCCTCCACATACATCCATATTCATCCAAAGTTACTGAGTGTATATTTTGTTCATCTATGGTGTCACTTTGTCCCCGAAGCAATTGAACTGTTAACCCTGACAGCATTCTAAATTCGCCACAAACCACTAACTAAAGCAGATATACTTGAAACAGATGTATAACAGCTTCTATCCATTATTCAGTCTTTCAAACATCCCATTGGTGTTTTTTTCCCCCTCTTGCAGCCAAATGGAAATTCATCTTCCAGTATGTCATATCTATTAAGCCATTTTAATTGCCCCTCTGTACAGGTTGGGGTATTTATCTTTACTTGTTTCTATGGCGCTGTCACAATTCACACAAAGCCAGATGAAATCAGTACATGCCACATGAAGTGTAAACACACTATGGAAGGGCAGATCCCGGGGCAGCAATCATCAGGAGCATGATTTACAGCCACCAAGATGTCACTTAGATGTTTATGAACTCAAGTAAAATAACAACAAAAGCAGCAGTGATGTATTTTTATATATTTTTGGCAGGAACAAAATGTCCAAATTAGTTTACCGAAGCAAAGACAGACAACAGCGAAAAGTTTACAGTTCTATTTTTAACTCCCGGGTTGCAATTTTCTGGTTTTGTGGCGGCAGTGATCTGTCATGTGGCTGGGAGGTTGTGCTGTTTGCGCTGATATCAATTAAAAGTGGATTAACGGGTACATAATGACCTTTAGCAGTAAATTGTGTGTAATGTTGCAAGGCAGGATACAGTATATTCCCCAGATGTCACACCAGGCCCCTGACGTATGATGGAGCAGATGTCTTAGCCAGTCCAAATGGCCCTCTAAGACACAAACACACACATACACACACACACACACACACACACACACACACACACACACACACACACACACACACACACACACACACACACACACACACATGCACACACATACACAAAGGCGCAGGCCGACAAGCATGCATAAACATTCCAAATGGTGAACACACACACACACACACACACACACACACACACACACACACACACACACACATACACGTAGATGCAGAAAATGCACTTGTCGTCTGTCTCACTCGCTCCAGATATATTTAAATGCTTAATTTTAATGAAAAACAGGAATCAACTGATAGCTTTCTCATGGCGTTTGTATTTATATTTTCAGTTTGCCATACCCGTTTAACATCAAAATAGTATCAAACACACAATATTCTGTGCTTTTCATTCTCATTTTAGATATTTAGATGGTACATTAATCTTTATTTCCCCCCATGAACATTAACAACCTCTTATAAGGAAAGAAAAGACAGAAGAGAAAAAAAAAAGATCAGATCAGTCTAATTTCTGTCTAATTTGGCTCCTAGAATATCATTTTGTCCAGTTAGAGGAATTGAGAATGATCATTTGCATCAGGGACGTTTCCTTATTGAATCAGCACTGAGCCTCTGTTCGGCAGCTCACAGGAGAAGCACTTATTGGGTTAAAAGCTCATCTCGTATGGTTTATTTTGAATATACTCTATGCTTCATAGCCACTCTAGCGTAGGATAAAAGATATCAGGGCTATCTGACTCTCTGCACGCTCCCTTTCTCTTTTTTTGTCTTCCTCTCCTCAGCCTTTCCACCTTCAATTTTCTTTTGTACACCCTCCTATTCTTCTCTGTGCTGTATCAATATTGTATTGAGTTGGTGTTTGTGGCCCTTTATTTGAGAACTCTGCAGTAGGTCTGCAGATCGCAGTCTTTTTCTGGAATGGTGCCCTCTAAATAATGATAAATTACTTGAGCAGTATGCCATTTGCTAATTATATCCATGATTTACTACACAGCCCGACTTAAATCATTCAAACCAGCCTTGCGTAACAATGCCTTTTTTCCTTTTATAAAATGGTTTCCATGTGTATAATCTAAACAGTTTATAGCCCTATACTGTATATATAGAAATGTGCATACACACAAAACGCCACCTTCATCCCTTTTATTCTTTTTTTCCAGCAAACCCCCTCTCTTTTCACACAGTCACTGTTATCCCTCTAACAGAAATTCCACTCTGGGAACTTTTATATGTATATATTTAAAAAAAAAAAATCCAGTTTAGCATTTTTTCCCCTCTCTGTTCATTGTTTAATGAATCCAAATCTGGCTCAGACTCCAAGCCTATTATAATTGCTAGCAGGATGTGTTCTATTTCAACATAAGTATCATTCCAATGGAAGATCCACTTCTGGCAGAATAATGCCGGTGTTATACCATTATCAAGAATATTCATTAATATGGATGTGCAGCATAAATAAATATATGTAAATGTTACACAACACATTCACCCCTTCTTTACCGTAATGTAAATCTCTTTGATATATTTATCCGGTATTGAATCATATTATTTTTTAACATAGGGCTTTGCTGCAACGAGCATGTGGTTCACATATGTTGCCTTTTTCCTTCTTTTCTTTTTTTTTTTTAAATACTCATTGACTTATTTGTGCAACATAGTGTATCATACATATTTGGTTCCACAGTGTGGTAGTGGTTGGGGAAATGTTATGCCTTGGCTGATTTATGCTTCTCAAGATAAACTGCAAATAGAGAATGTCCCAGAAATTGTACTCTCAGACCTGACAGCGAACAAGGCCGGAACGGAGGCAGGTGACCCCACTGCAGACACACAAGCACACACAAATAGGCCCAGCCGCACCCTCACAAAAAGAGATAGCATCGAGACAGTTTTGTTGTCAGTTGAAAATATTATCTCTTGTAGTGGACTGAAAGCACCATATGGTGACATTTTTTTTATGGTGTTGATGTGAGTAATGGCTCACTTGGCGGGGCTGGATCGAGCTGGATCGACCCATATTCAGATGCCTACTCCACCACCCTATCCCAGTCCAAACACACACACACACACACACACACACACACACACACACACACACACTGGCAGTATGACATGCTTACCAATTGAGTTGATGTCGGTTGAAAAGCATGCGATTGTTGATTCAGTGCAGGATCCTGTTCATTTCCGTTGTTTTGTAGTTTATTTAACTGTGTGCTTTATTGTCTTAACTTTTTTTTCCATCAACCTTTTATTAGGAGTTAGGAATAGCACGTGTTTAGATGCACACTAAAACCAAGGTGATTGCAATATACCCTCTTTTTTTCTAAGTTAATGAAATGCATATCTTTTTTTTTTTTTTAGCTCTGCACATTTGACCTAATTTTCTTTGTTCAGGGAGGTTACATGACCCTAGGGTCCACATTCCCTGCTCCAATAAATAGATTTTGATATCCAGTCAATCTAATAATCAGGTTAATTATTCACTGTTTTCCCGCTCTTTCCCTTTCTGTTTCTCTGTCTCTTTCTTGGCCTCTCAGGAGAGAAACCCTACCGGTGCCCTCATTGCGACTATGCCGGCACCCAGTCTGCCAGTCTGAAGTACCACCTGGAGCGCCACCACCGTGAGCGCCAGAACGGCTCCACCGCCTCGGCCCCATCCTCTTGCCACAACGCTTCTTCTGACCACAAGGAGGATCACGGGAAGGCAACCGGTGGCGGAATCTTTGCCCGACCGGATGTCCTCCGTAATGTCTTCAAGAGCATGCCACCCAACATGGACTTCAGGACAGGTCCATTGCTGCCCCATCAGTGGGCATCGGCTGGCATGATGTCCCCGCACGACCGAGATCGTGAGCGCGGAGACCGCCGTTTTGATTCCTCTGCTGAGAACATGAAGACTGCCGATGGCCAGTCCGCCCTTGTCTCAACAGCGCCAGATAGCTTCTCCGACCTAAGCAGGGCTTACCAAAGCATGATGGGAAACGGAGTTCACTTTCAAGGTTCTCTCCAGGCCTTTATGGACAGCTTCGTCCTCAGCTCCATGAAAAAGGATTTGAAAGACAACCAGAGTCAAGCCCAGCTCCAGGCCCAGCTCTACCATGACAACGGCGAGCCCAAAGCAAAGCGGGTCGTCTCGGCTGACCAGGAAGATAAGGTTGAGGTCAAACAGAAACCAGCATCTGGCAAACCTGGGTCGCAGTATGAACCACTTGATTTGTCTGTGTCAGTCCGGCCTGAGTCTGGATCCGGATCGATCCCCGGCTCTACTACCACCATCCATGATAATGTGGCATGGCATGGCTGCCTCTTCTGTTCCTACTCCACCTCCTCATTGGAGCTCATGGCTCTGCACCTCCAGGCCAACCACCTGGGTAAGGCCCAACAGCAGCGGTCTGAGACAGGCAAGGATCTTCATGGAGAGACTTCTCCCAATACTTCCACCAACACTAAGAATGCTGGTGGTGCCCTTGACAAAGAAGAAGATAGAAATGGAGAGAAAAACCACGGAGGCTGGAACAACCACATGGACCAGCCCTACAACCCCTTCCAGAGTGACTTCTACAGGAGGTTTGGTGGCATGTATGATGGATCCCAGAGGGCCAACCAGGGCCTTCAAGCTTATTTGGGCCCAGCTGAGCAGGGTATTGACCTACCTAGCCAGATCTTTGGAGGAGCACCTTCAGCTGGAGATGACCATATCGTGGAGAGGGGGGACACCGAAGACGATCCTGGTTGGGTCAGATGACGAGTTGGTAAAGGATGGGCGGCGCAGTGCCAGTGACACTCCTTCAACCACCCCTAAAAGACAGCTGCAACAGACTCACTCCGATGAAGAGGAAGAGGAGCGGGGAGTGGCTGAAGAGGAGGAGGAAAGAGATGAGGATGGGCATATGGACATGGAGAGAGAAGAACAAGAAATTCTAAGTTCTGACCACCTCCAGAACCACTCCAAACTGTTTCAAGACAACTCCTCCCTGCCCCCAAGGAGTGGTTTGGCAGCATCTACCATGACACCACTGTCTATGGTTCCCCAATCCAAGAACCAAGCTTTGCCACTGGAGAAACAATGGCAGCAAGGCCTGGCCCTCTTGTCTCCCGGAGGGCCTCCCGGACTCTTGAAAGCTGAGCAGCAGAGCCACCTAGAGCAGCAGATGAACATGCTGTCTGTCCTAAGAGCCTACAGCAATGACAACCTTCCCGCATTCAATGGCCTGGGAGGCGGAGCACCTACAGGGGGCATGAAGAGGCCAGATGCACCTGGTGAGTGTGTTTAACACCTTCTTGCACTGTAACGCACACACAGAAGACACATATATCCACAGACACTTTCACCAAAGTCATGAATACACATGTGTTTTTGGAACACAAATTCAATTTCTGAGCACTGCACACACTAGACAAACACATATTCGTGTTTTTCCCTGACACCCACAAAGGAATCTCAGACACTCACTAAAGGTCTTGAGATTGGCCCTGAAGTGATTTCAGCCTTATTTCAAGCAAGTTTAGAAGCTATCAGACTGCCGACTAGCAACAGATTAATCTTTATTACGCGTTTATATTACTGGAAGTGCAGCGCCTCCCTCCCGCTCCACAGCATGGAGGGAATAACCCTGGATGAGTAAGAGCAGGACCTCAGCTCCCTGTGCCATCTCTTCCACATGTCTTATAACTATCTTAGCTCTCATAAAGCCAGCTCCCAAAAGCCCATTACTTTATAAGACTCGTCGATCTATGACCCTGTGAAAAATGAACTGTCAACTTTCATGATTCTGCTAAGGTTACAGCCGCTCCTTGAGACCCAAGAAGGAAATGCGTTTTCTCTTTTTCTTTTTTTTACAATGCTTTTTCAGTGTTTAGTGCTTGTTTCTAAAGGGCCTTATAGGAGGAAATAAAACCCCAAAATTGCTATTAAGCTTTAAAATACATAATATAGAGATAGAAAATGGACAAAATACAAACATTACTTAGTTCTAACTGTGTAAACTGAGATTTATCAGTGACAAATTCACTTTAAGAATGTTCAGACTTGGCAATTACCCATATTTGAAAAGCAAGCACAATAATAAAGAATGTAATAAATAAAAAGGATACAAACAGTGAGATACAGAATCTTGTATTTAACTGAATTAATGTATAGTATTTACTCATTTGCTGTATCCAATTCATGATCACATTCAATCTAAATGTAATCTCGGAATAATTTACCAACTTGACGTTTTCTTATTTGTCCCACTTTTATCAACTACAATCATATTTTTTTCTTAATTCATGTGGCAATAAAATAATCGCAAAACAGTTTAAGAGCTAATTTCTTCATTCATAAAGGTACATTTGATAGAAGATAATCTATAATAAAACAGTAGTATCCTCTTGAAGCAATGCAGCTACCAATGTTCACCTGACCTTCCCATCTGGCAAAATATTATGCAATGTCATGGAGCAGGGCTCTTTGCATAACTTACTTGGAAATATTTCTAACCATACAAGATTGGTGTATAAATATGTGGATATGTTTCGTTTAATTGAGGAATGTCTTTGTGTTTAATCAGAACGTAATTGAAGACACGCTATGTAATGTGGGCAGTACCCTTTGTAACTAAGGAATGCTTGACCTTTACAGATAAGGACTTACTTGTTGTTAATTTAAAGTCTTCTGATTGTAATTATAATCTACCTATAGGTTTAACCGTGAGTCAGTGTTAACCCTGTGATGGACTGCATGCTGTAAATCAAATGTCAACCCAGTGTTTTTTAGTGTTGATAAGAAAATCACAGTATGTACGACTTGCGCGTTTATTGGCTAGGGCTTACATTGTAGGTGGTAGTCTAAAGAGCGGGATATTCTGAGTGGTTGACCAATCACAACAGAGCTGGCCAGCTAACCAATCAGAGCAGACTGAGCTCTGGTTTCAGACAGAGGGTGTAAAGAGGTGCACAGGCAGTATGAGAAAAATAAATAGCTTTTTGAACATTACAGCTTGGAGACATGTCACAGTAGAGGCACAGAATACAAATATGAACCTGAAAATTAGCAGAATATGTATTATTTTATACCACAATGTTTTATAAACAAGTCTGTTATACACTGAAATGGAAGATTTATGTCCAGTTTCCGATATGTTCAATGATTATTAAATATCAATTTACTGTATCATAGATTATTGAAATGTAAAATCCTCAATTTGTGAAAACTGCGTGCCAATAACTATAGTTGTAAAAAGAATACTTGAATGCAGGAATGCAGTGACCTAAAGCATACAGCAGTATAAACTGAGTAGAATATCCGTTCAGTACTGGGGTAAATTCACTTCTCCCACGCCTGTTGATACTACCCTTCCTTCGACTATCATTACTACTGTGACTGCTGCCAGTTCCAACACACACACTTCAGTTGTTTGACAAAGCTCGGATGAGAAAATAGACCCTTGTGTTTCATAGCAAAACGCACTATTACAGCCCCTCTTTATGTGTCCACTTGTAAACCCCTTGTGTTAGGGGTCACAGACATTCCACTGTTATTCGGTAGGTGGAGAAGGCAGGGGGGGGTGGCAAAGACATCCGCAAAACTCAATTCAGACCTGGCAAAATATGATTATCTGGAGTGGGTTTGCATTAGGTTTGTATGCAAATACGGCATAAATCATTAATATCGAAATTCTCCCTTGAATCTGCGGGAGCTGTTGTAGGGCACGCGCTGCACGTCTGGAGTGGCCGTCTCTTCATTAGTACACCCAGAGGAGGGGGC
>NC_086352.1:32764357-32776857 GCF_036324505.1 Eleginops maclovinus | reverse complement strand
TACTCTATCAATGGCAACAAGAATACAGGTTACTTATGTGTTAAGCTTCTATAGGTTGAACTGATTTGACATCAATGGAAAGAACAGATCGTGTGTGGCCCTAGATTTGAGAAACCTTTTAAAAAAACCTTACGAGACTCGCTTCACATTGACCAATCAACGCTAATGCTGTTCCTCAACCATCTAGCAAGTGTTTTGAAAATAGGGGGTTACCATCTTAACACAAGCAAAAGAGCAGGATTGTCCTAGTTACATTTTAATTTGGTAGTCCTTAAATTGGAACTTCTTTTTTTTTTTTGTGGTTTTGGGCTTTTTTATTGTCAAAGTTAATATTGTACACATCAAAATAAATGCTAAAATCCAAAATCAGTGCAGCATGACATGGCAAGAAACATAAGCCTTCATACAATCAGACATATTAAAAGAACAGATAGTAATGTATCCATGCAATTGATATACTTTGGAGTGAATGCATCAAAGATGTGGGTGATCCCTAATTGCACAGCAAAACTGAGTAGCACTTCAGCAAATAGGATAAATCAGAGTCAAACAGGAAGTCATAGATAATCTTTATCAATGGCATTGAGGTTTGTTCAAAATTAGCCTATGTAACAGCAGCAGTGGCATTTCAACCACAATCGACAGTATCGTATTGGTAACATCTGAAATACAGTGTAGCACAAGTAAAATCAGCAAAACCATTTATAATACACAGAATCAAACTGCTCACACCAGAACAAAGTCTGTAGCGGCAAAACTCCAGTTTTTTATTACTTATCAATTCAAATTTTAATGTGCCAGAGGAACACTTTGACCCATTACAGTTTTGTTTAAAGTCGTGCCCAATTGTCTGGGTTCATTGTCCAGTCTCACTTGCAATGATCTCAAGAATTAGGATATAAAAAATGCTAGAAAATACAAAATTTAAATGAAGAACAATCATCAGAGTCATTTATGAAATTCGGACATTGTTTTCACATCCCCTTCATGATCAGAAAACTAATAACATGGTTAATAAGCATACTCTGGGTTCTGTCCCTGGACCAGGTCCTTGTAAACAGCTTAACCTGATTAAAACTTCAAGCAGAGTTATACCAATATCCTACTGACTGAAACTGAACCACTGATGTTTCTCTGTTCAGACCAAAGCAAGTCATTCCTCTCTTTTCAGATCCCTGCATTTCACTTTCCCACACTCCGGGATCCTCCCTTTTTCTTTATCTCTGGTCTTTCTTTCTCTCCTTGTTGCTGGAGGGCACGGGCTCCTCCAGTGATTAAGTCGTCTGGAGGCCTGTCTGTCTGTCTTTTAGCCTAGAAGAAGAAGACGACTGTTGGTGATACACTTCCCCCGGCTTCCATTGTGCGCCTCCGCCATGCCGTGATGACAGCTTTGACAGCTGGCGAAGGCGAGGTGCTATTTCACATGTGCAGCAGCATTGCCAGTTTAACTTGTGCAGAGGTGAATTATCACCTTGTCACCCAAAAGTGCAAATAGTGTAGTTTTCAAAGAGCAATTAAGTGTAATAGCTGCTGTCGAGCCCTGAGGATGGTACCTGTTGCTCACTTCGTTTCTGTCTCGCTCTTGCAAAATGTGATAACTCTAAAAATATTTTCCCTCCGCTAATTCCCCAGATATCAACCGCTGAAAGGTCCTTTTTGATAAAAGCCTTCCCATTCTTTTCTCAGACCATATTCGCCTATACCGATGATGATATTGGCCACATCACGTTTCCTGGAAGTACAGTACAGTGAAAGAAAGGGCAGTATCGAGTTGCCCTTGAAAAGGAAACGGAGACGAATGCTGGATGATTGCAAAGTTACATGACAATTATTCTATTCATCATTTTAGAAGCAGGATGGGGGAAACAGGAGTGAAGACAGCGTGGGAGCTGGGAGGTTACAGGGAGCCGGGGATCACATTCGAACACTCTATATGTGTGTGTGTGTGGAAATCAAGTGCTTTTATGTATATATGCATACCCTCTCCACGTATTCGATATTGCAAAACATGAAACAATGGGTTATAAATTGGCCTTCCAACCCGATATATTTGACATGATCTCTGCTTCCCATCTCGTTAGTTTGCTGTTTGTTTCTTTTCTTCCCTGACTCCTGTAGACTTTGTTCAGTTTGAGTTGCTCCTCTTAAGAATGCAACGTTCCCTTCCCCAGGCGCCCCGGAGATGTGAGGGGGATGCCTCAGAGGAGTTGTACTCATAAAGCTCCTCATCCTCCGAGGGGGGAGACAGCAGAGACAGAGAGAGAGGAAGAACAGTACCGGCAGGCAAAGACACACAGGCATAATAACTACACTTACACAGCTAGTCGACACATAATGAGACAATGCCGCCGCAACTTCAAGGAAAAACACAGATATATAAAAAACAACAGAGAGCAAGGCAGAGAGGGGGGGAAACAAGGGGTTTGGGGGGTAAAAAAAAAAGGGAAAAAAAAGAAGAAGAAACTATGTCAACTTTTATTTCCTCTGTTATTCCACATCAATGGAGGCGTGCAGTGTTACTAATAAAAACAAAAAATATACACAGGTATAGACACATAGGCAGCAAGTTGGCGTGTTTGAAAAGCTCTGTGGCAATTAAAGACAAATAACTTGCAATATTTCCCGTGGCGGAGGATGATCCCGACCACTCGCTAAAAACGTGTTTGATTTAAACATCAAAAAGCAGCGAGAAACAAATAAATAAAAGACGCAAATAAACAAAGTTGCGTTAGGAAATATAACATTTTAAAAAAAAACACAAGAGTGAGAGAAAACAAAACCGCGGGGGGAATAAGGAAGAGAATAGCGAGCGTCGAGACAAATAAGGCGGCAACATTATAACATTAGCAGTTAGAAAATACACTTAATTCCTCGGCAAAGATGGATATAAACTGCATTGTTGCGGTTTGCAAATCCCAGCCACCGGATTTACGCTGCCGCATTGTTTTATTAGGGAAATATGGGGGCGGAGGAACACTGCTTGTTCTAATTACAGTGATTTAATCGGGATTACAGAGGTTACCTGGATGGAGCTAGGGGGCAAGGGCACCTGCTTTTAGATGGACCGGTTTTCTAAAAACTTGATGGCGACAATGACTCCAGCTCCTGAAAAACAATGACCCGCTTTGCTCTTGCGCTGTAAACACTGGCCTATTGTTCTTGCTTCTCTCTATCCGTCTTTATTTCCTTTCCTTTTTTCCCTCCCTCCCCTCCCTCCCGCCTTGTAAAACAGCAGGCAGAGGGAATCCATTTTAATCTGCTTAATAACTTAGTTGATCACATATAACCCAATTTTCATTCAGTGCCGCCCTTGTCCGCACGGGCCACACCCACGCTGACCTTTGGAGTCACCACGGCAACAATAAGCACCATTGTCCTGTCCCCCCCAAAAAAGCTGAGGATGTTTTACATCATTACAGAACATTTTAATGTCGACCATCTTTTTTAAATGCTTTGCACAAAAGGCCAGGCCTGCAATTGAGTGTGTGTGTGTGTGTGTGTGTGCGGGGGGGTGGGGATTATTACGAGTGGGATTCGAGTTTCCTGGGTCGCAAGGATGGGAACAACTTTCCTCGTGCATTCACAGTAATATGAATCGTCCTTTTAAAACAGATATGGTTACATATTAGTTTTGAAAGGTACAGTAACTGGCTCAGTGTTAAGCTGCCCTCCAACACTGGTGCTCTTTGTTCCCGGGGCCCAACTAATAACTGGCCCCTGATCCTCATCTCTTACTGGCTCAACTTTTTTCTTCTTTTTTTTTTCCTCCTTCTCTGTCTCCCCTCCCTCCCTCCCACCCCACTGAATGTATCTTTGATTACACCGTTATATGAGCTTCATTTTGTCATTTCAATTTCACTCGATGTGTTTAGCGCTGAGAGATTTGTATTCAGGATTGGCAATTATGATTAGAATGCCACAAAGTAAAGCCTTGTGAGTTTCTGCAATGACAAGTGAAAGAGAGAGAGAAAAAAATCCTCCCTTTCCTTTCTCTCCTTCCCTCGCTTTCTTTCTCTCTCTCTCACACACACACAGGAAATATGAATCAAATATTCATGAAGTGGGCTGAGGTTCTCATACACCCATATGCTTCCTCATTCAGGCAGCTTGCAGTGGACACAGGCTGTGTGACAGAGAGCATGACAACACCACCCAATATCGGAAAGTAACTAAGTACATTTACTCATGTACTTAAGTACAAGTTGAGCATTTAGCAGAGTATTCCAATGTAATACTTAGTTATGCTTCAACTCCGCAACAATTTGGAATTAAATAACATACTCCTCTATATTTATGTTCTAATATTAGCCAATTTGCAGGTTAATAATATTAACATAAATAAACATCTAATGAATTATAATGTACTTTCAAGGATTACAGTCCTGACAGTGTACAAAGTCATTGAAGTAAGCTGCAAAATGTAAATGATGAACATGTTATCGCTTTATTAATGGATAACTAAATAGAACTCAGTTAAAAAATATATATATTATGTCATTCAGAATGACTTTAGTGGTATTTGAGTATACAGTGATGCTTATACTTGTAACAGAGTACTTTAAAACTGTAGGTATCACAACTGCTGGCGGTAAAAGTAACACAAATAAATGTAAAAATAATAATAATACTGAAAATTGTACTCAAGTAAAAGTACAAAAGTTCCAAAATATACTTAAACTAGCAAAAGTAAAAGTTCTTATTAGAACCATTTCAGGGGGAGCTGATTTGATCTGAGTGATTATACACTGGATCATTCAACCTAAAATGATATGTCAAAATGTATTAAATAATTGATTTATAATTTGAATAAGCTTATATCTAAATCTGAAAGTAACTTGTGACCAAAGCTTTAAAAAAAGAAATAAAAACTGAAAAAATAATACCTCAAAATTGTACTTAATTACTTGAGTGAACTTAGTTACTTTCCACCTCTGAGTATTATTACTTCTACCGATGGATCAGAGTACCTATCACCACCACCACCACAGCCGTCAAATAGGTCACAGCAGACTTCCTCCCCTGCTCTATTCTTCTGTTCCTTTGTCCTCTTTGCCCTCCGCCGTACCCCATGACTTCCTCTTTGGTTTAATAATCTGTTGTGAGAGAGATGAGTCCTCCGAGCTCCGTGATTCACTGGCCAGGAATCCTTGTAAAATCGGGGCGCCGTGCATTCGCCAGTTTCCAGAAATTGTAAGAACTTTATGGTTTACAGTTTTTTATTATGCCTCAGAAGGAATGAAAAGGGGGTGCGCAAGCAGAGGGTCCGGGGTTGGGGAAGGGGGATTAAAAACTGAAGGGATTAGCACCACACTTTAAGATAAATCTTTTTTAATGTGAAACCTCATCCCTGCTCATTCTGGGGTAACCACTCTTATTAACTTGCTTTTCTAGCGCTTTCTTTTTTTTCCATGCAGCCTTATTTTTCTTCGCCGAGTAACTTTAAGTACAGGCTTTTGGACACAGCCGCGCGCCGCCAACTCTGCCAGTTACACAAACAACGTCCCCTTTTTAAGCTTTTAAACACAGAACAATGGCAAAGCACATAGCTGCGCACATTAATGCTTTTGTATATGGGAGGGGAAGAGAGGAGGAGAAAAAGAAAGAAGGAAAGAGATAAGCAGAGCTTGGCTACACTGCCCCTCCACTTCTCTTTTTTTTCTCTCAATCTTTTCCACTGTGAAAAATCTCTCTATCCACGCTGATCTGTATGAGTCGGGGGGCTAAACAGACAAACATCATATTCTCAGTCTCCAGTCTCTAATTGACTGAACAAGGATTGGTCACACTTTTAAGTAGCGTTCCATAATGGATTTCCATGTTTGTGCCTCTTTTAACTGGCAGTGCGAATGGAAGGCATAAATGTTGTCTTTATTACCGAAAACAACAGCCCTCTCTCTTTCTGTCTCCCCCCTCTCTTCGTCTTCTCTCTTTTCCTCTCAACGATATCAGTCCTTGCATTAATCGCAAGGTCAACGCTGCCTGACAGATGACAAACGATCTCAAGATGGCCACATCATCTGTCCTGTAGTTGTTGGGCGCAAAAGAGATAAATGTTTTTTTTTTAGTCCTTTTTTTAATTTCATTATCATGGGTGACAAAAACACCTGATTTGCTGTGGCACTGGCAAAAGAAGAAGAAGAAGTGCTTCCAGGGCCAAAAGCGGAAAACTTTGTGTGTGTGTGGGGGGGGGGGGGGACAAATGAGGGAATCTTTTGGAAAAATCTGCACTTATCGTGTTTCTGTATCAAGAAAGCAGACTTGGCAAGAGACGGGGATTCAGTATTATGTACAAGCTGCTCATCAGATGGGAGTTGGGTTTATTTCTGTGGCCCACCCCTCCCTCCCCCCCATCTCCCCTCTATCCTCCCCTCTATCCTCCCCTCCCTCCCATCCTCTGCCACCCTTTCTTGTTTGCTTCCAATCCAAGACATTTTTTCCCTGACTGGACAGCTACATCAGAATACGACTTGGCATCCTCGCGCGGACAGAACGCAACTTTTCATTTAAATGATTTGATTGATTTTCTCACTGTTTATTGTTGTTCCCCCCCACCACTACCACCCCCTTTTCTTTGTTCCTTCATCTTTTTTTTTCTAGACTCATTACCCAGGTACACACACGGAGCTAAAAACTCCATCTCCTCTACTGACGGCCACTTTTGACAAAACACTAAGTGCGTTTCTTAATTATCTGACTTCTCTCTAATACCGTTGTCATCTCGCAGACAGTCGCTCTCTGATGTTGTTATTATGTTCTCATTTGGACGCTGGTTCTCTGCAGGTAGTCATCCCCCCCTCCATCGCCACCCCCTCATTGAATCCCTCCTCCTCTCACCATTGCACACAAACACACACACACACACACACACACACACACACACACACACACACACACACACACACACACACTCCTGGTTAAACTTTGCTTCGTTTCCGTATGCATCGTAAAAGAAATATAGCAGTGAAACATTTCCCATATTTTAAAGATGTCATTTGTTGTTTTTTTTGGTTTGCTAATGATGCGATCAACACCATCCGTCCGTCCCCCAAACATCCCAACACTCCCTTTTCTCTTTTTTTCCCTCTTCATCGTCTGAGCTCGGCTTGTTAATTAAGAAAACAAATATTCAGCAACTTCATCAGATGTGAGGCCCCAACTTTCCATTCTTTTTTTTCCCCCCTCTTTATGAAAGAGTGCCGTCAGCTTACCTGAAGTTTTATAAGAACATGTCTCTCTTCCAGGCTGTTAACTCAAACAAAATGTTTTTTTTGGTTTTTTTGCGAGGGCATTTTTTCCCTGATTTACGCCTACAGAGAAAATACTCAAACCTAGCATCCTTACATGCAATTTGAGTCCCTTTTTTTGTGTTTTTTTGAAATTTCCTAATCCATCCAGTTAGACTAAACTCCTGGACACAATAAAGTGAGTATATTGTTTTTTTGGGGGGGCTTAAATGTCAGAGGTTGCAGTATTGGATCTTACATCTATTGAAGCTGACGCAGTATAACAAAGCGCGCAGGGGCCCAAAGTAATGATCATATACAAATATCAATATGAGAAAGAGTGTGTGCTAAAGAAGACACATTGCTATTGATGTTTAAATAACTGTAGCGCAAGAAAGATGGAGAGAGGGGGAAAAATGTGAATCATATTTTGTCTTGTGGGGGGAAAAAAGGAACATAATCGAACACACCTCTTGAGGTGAAAACAGTGACAGTGAAGCCAAGGGCGAGATGAGAACTGTGTTTTTTTTATAAACATATAATCAGTTTTGCAGTGAGCAGCATTCCCTGCCTGCTGTTTCGGGAAAGAGACAAAGAGTGTTTGACAATGCAAGTGTGGATGAGGGTAAGAAAAAGATGTCTTCAAAAGTTTTCCCTTTTCTTTCTCCGTTCCTGTATGTCTTTTAATTTGGCTGGGCATACACAGCTGTATTTGCATTTCAAATATTTGAAGAGGGTGGTTTAAATGCCAAGAATTGATGACAATCGCCTGGAATCAAAAAGATGGACGGGAAACCCTTTCTCCTCGCCGCTGACATTAAAACACCACAATGCAAAACCCGACACAAATATATATTGATCTCCCTTCTTCCTCCATCTCATTATTTTAGTATCACCTTATATTTGAATATCAGTTCCCTTACTTTGCAGGGCATCAGTGTACGAGCCGCCTCGTGCTAAAATAAGAGAATAATCAGCGGGGTTCAGAATGATGAGGAATTGATTCAGCGGCAAACAGTCGGGTGCATACACACTTCAGACACACACATGTGCAGCCTCCTCCCCTTTCGCTGCGTTTTCATCACTTTTCCATATTCATTTCTGTAATTTACAGTAAATCCAATAGCTGTCAGTCACACACACTCACACAAAGACACAGAAGAGAGAGAGAGAGAGAGAGAGAGAGAGAGAAAAATGCTGTAAATTCACAGTGTCGGAAAACAGCTGCTGCAACATTTACAGCAAAGACCACTCTAAAATATTAAAGATGTGTCATCACCGAGTGCTCGGCCCCTGCATCTGTAACCATCTGCTTTCTATTAAAACATTACACCCAAAAAAAGCACATGCAGCCCGCTCGCTCAGCGATGCTATTTCCAGTCGATTTTTTCTTTCCCTTTCAGATGTGGGGGAAACTGTATCGGCACAGACAAACAACCCTTTTCAGTCCTGCTGAACTCCCACAGCTGACTAGAAACATCAAAAAGTTCTTGAGTAGCTTTTTGTACAAGCTCTACCATCAAGCAGCCGATATTAACACTTAAATGGGCAGTACAGGAATGTAGTTTCAGGGAAAGAAATGACAAATTGCCCTTTTTTATTATGGATCTAGGCTAAAATGACACAATTTCATTTCAAAATGTGACTTTTTTTCCCAACTTACACTCTATATCTTACACAATAGATTGCCCATTTAGGGTCCATTATTGAACCCAGAGTACACCCCTATTACACCTAAACTACAACCATATTAACCTTTATTTCACCCATGTTACACCAATATTACACCCATTTTACTGTTATTACACATACATTACAATGTCATTAAACCTTTTTTATTTGATTTCTCTCCAACAGAGGGGAAATTGACATTATTATAGTAGCAGTATTTTAAAAAATAATAACTGTAGCATTTACCAAGTAGTGTGAGAGCAGCCAGTAGTAAAAATAAAAGTATGTATTGCACAGCTAATACAGATTGTCTATGCCACATTAATTGAATAGTCTAACTAAGAGAAAGCAGTCAGTTTTCTTAATTATAATCACAAAGTGGTACATATAGAAGATAGAATCGGAGGATGAAACCCCAAATATTGCATAAAAGAGGTGTTATAGTCTACATATGCTTCAAAATACAAGTATATATGTGAGTGATTATTTGACGTTATCTGGGCAATGTATCCTCCAGGATACAGAAACAATTTAAGGGTTAAACTTTACAGGATAGAAAGAATATATTGAGGTCACAGGTTCAAAAAGGTAATTGCAGAGTTCACAGAATAACACCTGTTTACACGGAGACACATCTTCCCAACCTAAATTGATAAGAGCATCACAGCGTAACGCGTTTTAGGGCTTTTCCATCTATCTTTTATCAATTGTACTTTCCAAAAGAAGAATAATACCCGGAGGTCACACACACAAACAGTCGTTTTTGATTGATTTCATTACATTACTGGTCCCATCCGCGTGTCCTTGAGCAAGACACCACCATGACTAAGAGCATCAACTAAATGTCTGAAATGTAAAAATGACAGTCCTCCCTTTCCCTGATGTCCTTGGGTTACTCAGGGGTGTGGAGGCGTGCGGTGACTCAGACTGTTTGGGGCGATGACATCTGTCCTGTTAGAACAGATAGAGAGAAAAAAAAAAAGGAGAGTGAAAGCTTCTGAAAGCAGCGCGGCGAAAGATTATGTTACAACCGAACAGAGAGATGGGAGGGGGAGACTTATGGGCCGAGTCAAAGGTAAACAATTACAACATCGTGACTCACTTTTTTGGAGCGTGGCTAAAGGAAGATCATCCCTTCCACTTAATAGGTAATTTCCTTTGTCTCCTGAGGATCATATCACATGTTGCCTTCAACAGGGTGGTCTGCCTCGAGAGGGAGAAGGAGAAAGAGGGAAACAATTTTTTTTACAGATTGAAACTTGGCTGGAAAACTTTCACAACAGAGTTCTTTGAGCAGCATTCTGTTCAAATTAAACAGGCGCTTGTTTGTGAGGAATGCAACAACAGATTCAGACGGACATTTCCCAGTTTCTGTCTTTTTTCATTTCAAAAATACTTTCTGTCATCTTGTCTCTGATAAACTACTTGGGATGTCATCTCCTCTTTCTTCATTTTACAACCACTTTTGCCTCTTGTTTTCACTTCCAAATTTCTGTTTTTTCCACAACAACCTTTCTGTTGTGATCAGGAGCTTATTGTGGCTAATGCTAGCAATTTTTAGAAAACTTAGATCGTTATCTCCCCTTTCTTTATTTTACTTCCGCTTTTGCCTCTTGTTTTTCTACCTTTCTCTGTCAATACCGTGTGATGTCACTATCTCACCCTGAGTCAAGACACACACACAGTTTCTCAATTTAATACAATGATGTTACTGGTTTTCTACGACAACCTTTTTGGTGTGATCAGAACGTAATTGTGGCTAACGTTAGCACATTTTTGCAAACTTTGCTGTAGATATTGCTGCCTAACTGAATCCATTTTCTCATAAAACTCTGGACAATGTCAAGAATCAGTTCTAGAATATCTTTGGAGTCACAGTTTAGCACATTTCACACACAACAGGACCATTTTCATCTCCGATTCAGACGTACATTTTGTAATTTCCGTCTTTATATTTTCGAAAATACGTTTAGTCATCTTGTCTGCGCTTGTATGGTCTGTGATCTACTTCCATCTGCTTTCTTTTCTCTTACAACCTTTTTGGTGTATTCGGAAGCTAAAAGTGGCTAACGTTAGCACTTTTTAGCAAACTTTGGATCGCTATTGCTCTCTAACTGAAACCATGTTCTCCTCTAAACTATGGACAATGTCAAGAATGAGTTCTAGACTGTGTTTGGAGTTACCCTCTAGCACATTTAGCACAACAGCTTTCTTTGAGCAGCATTCTGTTCAAATTAAACAGGCTCTTGTTTGTGAGGAATGCAACAACAGATTCAGACGGACATTTCCTCGTTTCTGTCTTTTCTCCTTTTCAAAAATACTTTTTGTCATCTTGTCTACGCTAAACTAGTTGTCCATTCCTTGGTTGTCATCTCCTCTTTCTTCTCCTACAACCTTTCTTGTTTTCTACGGCTCTCCGTCACTCTCCTGTGTGATGTCACTATCTTGGCGTGAATCATTAGGATATCAGTGTTCAGCTAGTGACAGAAAGCGCATGATTAACAAGCTCTCTTGTTTTTCCCCTTCCTCCTTATCCTCCTCCCTTTTTTTCTGAAACGAGGACTCCTGCTGCTCCCAACGACATTTCTACCTCGTTCCTACCCCCCCTCCTCCTCATCATCCCTCCTTTTCTCCCCTGTCGTGGATGGCAGGGAGTCACAGGTGTGTGACAATAATTACACATACACTCAGAAAAAAATAATGTCGTTTCCTCCATTTAATAACTTTGCAGTAAAATAGGCAGCGAGATAGAGAGAGAGGCAGAGAGCTCCAATCTTATCGGATACCCCAACCTCTAACTTAATCATATGGCTCTTAAGAGCAGCCTGCCACCAGCTGGGGCTCCGTAATATGCATGCAATATGTGTGTAAAACGATACGCTTTAATTTTGAGCCCACTTTAAGCAGCAACAAAATCTGTTTATATGGGAGACATTTAAAAAGAGGAGAGGGATGGAGGGAGGGCGTGCGGAGGATTGGGTTAACTCTTGCTCTCCAGGCCTGACAAAAGCCATCTGTTGGGTGTCAACTAGTATCACTGTACACACTGTAATGTATAGAGGGGAGAGCACAGGGGGATGCAGTCAAATTACTTTTTATATGAAAAAGGTTTCAATTGATTCAGAGGTGGCTTCCACTCCATTTTGTCGCCTGTTTTAAAATAGAGTTTTCACCTTTTATGTCCTCTAAAGCTCAAAGGACTCTCAAAAAAAATAAAATGTCTGGGGTTAGGATTATGGTTGAAAGATAGAATATATACCACTTAAGAATGAAGTGTTGCATTAATAAGCAATAGCACAAACACAGCTTCTTAATTTAAAACAATGAAGTTACAGTTTTTCCTGCTACAACCTTTCCGGTATGATCAGAAGCTAATTGTGGCTAATGTTAGCAAGTTTTAGCAAACTTTAGATGGTTATTGCTGGCTTACTTAAACCGTTTTCTAAAAATGTACTCTGGACTATGTCAATAATCAGTTCTCAACTATGTCTCGATTTACCCACGTTTAGCACACAACTGGAGAATGATCGCATCAGAAATGAAATGTTTGTCGATTGTGCGTGTTCTCTCCTGTTAGATTTTTTTCTTTGGTGTCTTTGTGTTGCT